>NC_092631.1:43566145-43721233 GCF_039555335.1 Amphiura filiformis | reverse complement strand
GATTGTAGGTTGTTCCAACGCTCATTTTCGCTGAAAATTTAATACAAGCTCTGGTTAATTAATGTTTATCATAACAGAAAAGCATTAGACCGGCGTTTCCTCAAAGCTGTAGATATAACCATTTTAGTGATCGTGACATGCATTTTCTCTCATTTTTTAGGCTACTTAACGCATCAAAAGCATTCATTTTTTCGACAATAATTCAACTTTAACACGTTATTCTTTGCCTTATACTCATGTTTCATATCTTATCTATGGGCTCAATATGGAAATGAAGGGAGAAACGACTCGCGTTTTGCATTTTTTTGATGTTTTCTGAAAAAACGTATTTGCCACCTGATTTTCAACATTGCGTTATGTAACAGCAGAGGTCACGCCGGTAAAAATTACCGGAAGTGAGCTAAGTTGCTGTCGTTCTGTAGTCGAATTTTGAAGAAAAAAATACGTTATTATTAACCATGATCATACGTATTCCATTGAACTCAAAATTATACTGTTGTTTATTAAAATTAAAGTGTTCAATGGTCAAATGTTCAGAAAGAGTTTATATAATTATAGAAAACAATTATTTAATTCGTGTTCATCGTGGAACATTTAACGACGCTTGTTACTCCGCGACTAATCTTGCTAATACACGAGCGTACAACGCCACTCTACGCGTCCATATATGCGAGGTTATCTGCGTACAACAGCTTACTACGCACAGCCACGCAAAGAGTATGTTCCACGATGTTCACGAACTAAATAAATTTTTGTATAGTGACAGTAAAAGTAAAGTAGGCTATACGTAGGCCTGTGTTATTAACTGGAACATTATCTTGCATAATCATGATAATTATAGGCCCCCTGATGGCCCACTTCAATACTGAACAATTCTGATTTTGGAATCTACAGTTAATTGATCGCGAAAGCCCGAGTGAAAAACCCGACTATATACTTTGGTATATAAGCAGAACTTTACCCCGGGACTTTGTCTCTATCTCACACAATGTCAATCGTACTTGTTTATCAATCCAATTTAACCACAAATACTAAGCATGGTAGTACAAGACGCGCTAAACGTACGTCCATGGACCAAGTGAGGCAAAGCGCCGCAAATTCCACAGATTGTGATGTATGATGTAGTGAATGGTAATTGCACGTGCCAGGAGGATTTAAACCGTAGCGAGATCTGGGCGACCAATCACAAGCCAGATGCATTTAAAGATGCATTACAGCATGGCCAATTTTAGAAGCCCAGAAAGCTTTAAATAAATGACCCGTGTTAAGAATCTTAACCGCAGAGAGAGAGAGAGAGAGAGAGAGAGAGAGAGAGAGAGAGAGAGAGAGAGAGAGAGAGAGCGAGAGAGAGAGAGAGAGAGAGAGAGAGAGAGAGAGAGAGAGAGAGAGAGAGAGAGAGATAGAGAGAGAGAGAGAGAGAGAGAGAGAGAGAGAGAGAGAGAGAGAGAGAGAGAGAGAGAGAGAGAGAGAGAGAGAGAGAGAGAGAGAGACGGGACCAACAATGGAGCCATGACATGATGAACACACTCAACATCATGTCTAACTTTTCATGGCCAAATCTCTTCTTTTTGGACTAGGTGAACATAGTTTCCCTATTATATGCTGTTTTAATGTGTTTTTAATGATCTGTGTGCAATTTGAAATGTATGCGGTTGATTCTTCATGTTTTTATAACTTCATATCCGGGTAAGCTTCTTGACTGTTGATCTAAAGCTGCAGAACTCTGCAACCATGCAGGGCTGTTAAGCTTAAGCTTACTCATTGTGACTTTGAAGGTCTACATTGAAAAACTGTTTCTTTCTACAAATGGCTGTGGTGTATGTTTTGCTTTTGGCTGCTTCGATATTTCTACAAAACATTAATATTTGGACATGTGTAAGCTTACACGTCAACCCATCTCCCCCTTTGTTATTGACTGGTCACATTGTTCACAATGTCAAATCTCATCGCCGTGCTTACTTTTCTGCTCCAGTTTCTTACTACAACAACAGCTCTGCTTGCTATCATCTAGAGAGAGTTGCTAACTTATCAAATCATGTAGAAGAAAACCCCGGTCCTGACAATATTAATGACATTTTCCCCCTTTCAGAATCCCTTATGAATGAGAACTCGTTCAACTCATCGTCTATGAACTCTTCATGCTCTTCATATACTAGTTCAACTGATCTTCGACCACAAAATAACATTTCGTCAATATTTTTAACGCGAGAAGCTTAGGTAATAAGCAGCTAGAATTACACACCCTCATTGACATGGAGAATCCAGATGTTTTGGCTGTCGCCGAGACTTGGCTTGATAACACCATTACAGATGCCGAAATCATGGATCCATCTTATATATTATTTCGACGCGACCGTAACAGACATGGTGGTGGAGTTTTGATAGCAGCAAAAGATTTCCGTAACCCAATTAGGGCTACTAAATTTGAGGATAACAACATCGAACTTGTCTCTGTTGAACTATCCACGAGGCGCGGAAAAATTTTAATATTGTTGTCTGTACTATCCAAAAAAGCCGGACATTGCATTTTTTAATAAATTGGACAATTTTGTAAATAAGATTCTTAGTTGTGTACACTCATATGCATGTGTTATCATTGCAGGTGATTTTAATGTGGATGCTCCACACTTTCAGCCTGGTTCAAAAACATTCTCTGAAGGGGACACTAGGTTATACAAGTTGCTCACTGAAAGTCTGGACCCTTTAAACATGACTCAACTTGTTGATTTTGTAACTCGTAAATTCTCGGACAATCAGCTTGATGGTACTCTAATTGATCATCTGTACACAAATAATACTGACTCTGTGCTTAATATCAGGCCTCATCATGCCATAGGTGCAACCGACCACTCAGGTATTGCTTTCAGTCTTAACTTTGCTCAAATTAAACAAAATTTTCCACCAGGTACATTTCTTCAATACTCCAAGGCTGATCTTACCGGTCTTTGTAATGAACTCCATGTAACCGATTGGTATGAGCTTCTCCATGGTAAAAACATCAATGAAGCCTGGAGTGTTTTTAAAGATAAATACATGGAGTGCATCCATACATTTGTTCCAAGCAAAAGATCCAGGAGACGGGAGAAAAAGCCTTGGATTAATGATGAAATAATCAAACTGGCAAAGAAAAAGAAGCGCCTGTACAGGAAGTGCAAAACATTTCCTGATGATTTACGGAAATGGCAGAATTACAAAAAGTGTCGTAATGTGTTAAAGGTGGTTATAAACCGTGAATACCATTCTTAAAGTTTCAGATATTGCAAATGACAATTCTAATCATGGTAAAAAATTTTGGTCCTTTGTTAGGACATCCAAAGCTAAACCTACTGCTACCTCTTTTAAGATTGATGATATTTGTGTTACAGATCCCAACACCATTGCTAATTCTTCAATGAATTTTTTGTTTCAAATTTTACTACCTCTGATGAGCCAGATACAATAGACTCAATGTGTGAGGGACATCAGGGAATTCCATTTTTGTCCTGGGTGTTGACCAATTCCTCTGAGGTTTTTAAAATCATTAGGTCCTTGAAGAATGGTAAAGCCCCTGGGCCTGATGGCATCACATCAACTATGCTCAAGCTTACTGCTGCTCAGGGTTCTTTTCCAATTGCAATTATTTTTAATATTTCTCTTACTCAAGGTACAATCCCAGATGATTGGAAAAAAGCTACGGTTGTACCTATACATAAATCTGGGGATATTACCAATTTGAAAAATTATAGACCAATTTCATTGTGTTCAGTGGTAGGCAAAATGCTGGAGAGAGTGGTTACACGTAATGTTGTCAATTATATGAGGACAAATGGTCTTATTTCTCCTCAGCAACATAGTTTTATTGCTAGGCGTTCCTGTACCACTCTCCACAGTAAGGTTTGCCACCACTGGCTACAAATTCTAGATCAAAGATCTGCACCAGATGTTGATGTCATCTTCCTGGACTGGAGCAAGGCTTTTGATAAAGTCAGCCACTCTTTGCTCTTAGCCAAGCTTCATCGTTATGGTATTTGTGGTCCTCTCTGGCGCTGGATTTCCTCATTTCTTTTAGGTCGCTCACAGTGTGTTAAATTCCGAGGGGCATCGTCAAATTGGGTTTCTGTTGAGTCCGGGGTCCCTCAGGGTTCTGTCCTGGGGCCTTTGTTGTTTAATCTCTTTGTTTTGGACTTGCCAAATTTTGTTAGCTCATCGCTCCCCCAATATGCTGATGACACGCTCCTGTACAGACCCATCCAGGCGGAAGATGACATCAACACTGTCCAAAATGATCTTGACAGTATAGTTAACTGGTGCAATATTAACAAAATGTCTTTAAATCCAGACAAGTGCAAGGTTATGAGATTGTCCAGGAGAGTTGGTGTTAATAGATCCACTCCACAGTACACCTTACTTAACAAACCCTTAGGTGTAGTTCATAGTTATAAATATCTCGGCATTATGATTTCTTCAAATCTGAAATGGGGGATCATGTTAAATCAGTCACTTCAAGAACCTCGCGTCTTTTGGGATTTATTAGGCGACTGGTCCGCTGCAATGATCCAGATATTTTGGTCAAATTATATACCTCCCTCTGCCGTCCAATTCTTGAATATGGTATCCCAGCCTGGCTTCCACATCAAAGTGGACACTTAAAATCCTTGGAAAAAATACAGGGACGTCTGGCACGTGCCTGTATTCCAGCACCCAGGGGAGAGCTTGAGTATGGTGTACGCCTTGAAAAACTCGGTCTGATGTCTGTGTGCAATAGATTCAATTATCTTGCTATTTCTTTTATTGCCAAGTGTTTTTACTGCAAGCATGATATTGATCCTTTGGAGCATATTTCCATCAATACTTGTCATAGTAATTCTCTTAAGTTCTCCCATTCTTATGCTAGAACCGATAGTTTTAAATACACTGTCTTCAATCGTTTTCCAGTTTATTTTGATCAACTTCCTCCATCTCTCAAAGACCAATTCTTGTTTAGTATATTTAATTTCCTGGACAATCTCAAAAAACATTTCAAAACAATTAGCTGGAATTCAAAATAGTTTTTAGTTGGGCTTAGGCTTATTTTTTTATCTAAAGGTCGTGCTTACATTGTATTATCACGCCTCATCTTATGTTGGAGAATGTAGGTAGATTCATCCTTTGCCCTGTTCCCCTGTGCTGATTGTCTGTATTCTTGAATGTGGGAATAAATTAGGTTTAGCCACTTTGAAAGTGACTTTGTCACTATCTGGCTATACCTGCCAGGGGTTCTCTTGTCCTTTGTTTAAATTGTTCCTGGTTAAGGCATGCAATCTCTCTATTTTCTCCAACATGAGTCAATTCAATTTAAATTTCTTGCTTTGTGACCTTCCATGGCTTACATTTTTATATCTTTGCATGTGTAATTTATATATTTATGTGTAATTTTGATATTGTGCAATATTTTATATATGTATATGTGTCTTTTTGCTGGCAAATAAAATGATATGATATGATATGATATGAGAGAGAGGAGAGAGAGAGAGAGAGAGAGAGAGAGAGAGAGAGAGAGAGAGAGCGACTGAAAATATCAGATGTGAAAATCTATCAATTGCATACAAATTAATACAAATCAGAGTTTTATGCTCAGTTATAATGGGCAAGTGGACCATTTCGCCTAAAATGTACCCAGATATAAGCAAACTATACAAAGGGATTAATTTCAGTGAATGTCTCATCACTTAACCTTGAAATATTCAAAGTGGCTGCCATTTGAGCTGTAGATATTAAAATCGTTACAACATTGTTTTAACATCTGTCTCTGAAATATATGCTACCCTTTTCACCTTAAATGTAGAAGTAAAATATACAAACAGATCGACTTTAGTCCATGTCTTTTCACTTGACCTTAAAGTATTCAAAATGGGTGCCATCTGCACTGTACAAATGAACAAAATTTGAAATGAATCAAATAAACGAAATAGAAAAAGCAATACTGAACTTGTAATCACACCATGTGCAACGGTGATTATGAAATTTAATTTCAGTTTCATGTGATTAAAAATACCACGTTTGCAAAACAAACACTTTTCAATCATACGATGTTAAAACTGATCATTTCAGCATGTCAGGTGCATGCGATTATCATCAAATTAGTGTATTTGGAAAACTTTACCTGCCAAATGACACGTATACAAAATAAACTATACCAACATCATGATATTTTTTACGATATCTGTTATTAGTATTATTTGTGGGGAGCACGGGGGCATAGAGGAACGGGTATTGACTTGTAATCGGAAGGTTGCGGGTAGAGCTCCGACGATGCCATCGTGTTGTGCCCTTCAGTAATTCACTTTATCTCAATTACTCTTCTCCACCGAAGTGTTTAAATGGGTACCGGCATTCTTGAATGATGGGAAGGTAACAGACTCGCTGTGGAGGAGGTGTAGCGATCTCCCTATAACAACATTACATGGAGGAGTCTGGCCCAATCGCCAATGAAAGAGAGATGGGCACTCCGATCACTGTTTATACAGGATCGTCTCCTTTACCTTTACTTAGCATTATTTGTTAAGATCAGAAAGAAACTAACAGGGTTTTAAGGGGGTACTACACCCATTGCATTTTTTTTTGCATTTTTTTGCATTTTGTGAAGAAATGAGAAAAAGAAATTGGACAAAGTGGTATGCAAAATGAAGGGGCAAATCTTCTCGTTCAATTGCTGGCGTATCAATGACGCGTACATACTTCTAATGGTATAAGCCAAAAAGTGGTACATCACTGATGTTTTAAATTCACTTCATTTTGGAAAGCTTACTATCAACGGATTTCGTTAAAATTTTGGATAGGTGTTGCTAACACATTAGGGAAATTATGTTGATATGTAAAATGGGAATAAGTGGTCCCTGATTTCTTTTATGACTTCATGAACTTGGTGCTCCACAACTATCAAAAAACGAACCGGTTAAAATGCTTCTATTTTCAATGTTGAGCTATATTTTGTATTTTGAACTTGCGACACTATTTCACTGAAACTTAATTAAGCCATAGGTAACAGGTTACCACAACCACACTACAGCAATGTTGAAAAAGATTGTATTTTTTGTCATCTATACCACCATATTAGGTACTTTTCCGTAAGCTTCATTGTTGTGATTTTGGTAACTATTTTATATTTATTTGCCAAATCCATCCCAACTAGGCACATCACATGTGTTCAAAATTGATGCCTGAATTTGACCTGAACCAATTGACCTATAACCTGACCTTTGATGACCTTATAGCCTTTTTTAATCTCTTTTCCTAACAACACATTATAAAAGATACATACATGGTGTAGTATTAAATTGTCTATGTGGAAGAGATTAGGGGTATTTAATTTATTCAGTGTTATAATCAGTGAGTACATTTCTATAGATAGTATAACAAAGGATTTAATGTATTCTATTCATGTATTCTACTTGGACATGTTCAATAGAATAAATTATGGTTTGTTATGAAACACACATCTCAGTTAGGTTACAGTAAACAAAAAAATATATAGGGCTAAAATGGCTTACTAAAATGGTTTAAAAACACGTTGTATGTAGATATATTTTATAAGTTCATGACATGAGGTGATGAACATATATATGTACTTTATAAATTTGCAAGAAAAAAAAGAAGAGGGGTACTGATGAAAATCAGGGCGTTATTCCCCCTTAAGAAACAATCAATTAGCAAGTAAAGACAGGGTGGTATTTAAAGCATTTTGAACGTGCTCTATGCATGTTTTAAACAGATTTGTTTCGTAGGGCAAAGAACACTGATTAATACGCCTTTTGTTTGAAGCTAATCGTCCAAACGGTTTTTATAATACACACATTTTTATTTTTTTTATATTATATTGTTCTTATAAATAATCAATATAGTTGCTTGTCTAGTCGGACTCCGCTGATAGCTGTACACATGACTCTGCTCTGCATGCTGTTCCTATAAAGTCTTGTCTCTCTATAGCCCTGTATCCTCAATAGTTTGCTTAATGTAGTCCTTCCGTGGTTATCCTCTTGATCTTTTACCATGCGTAAGCTGTCACAGCAAAACTTTGGAAGCTGCTTCTGTTTCAATTCTGGCACCATGTCAAGCAAATCTCAGCCTTTCAGTTTTCAGCCTTGTGTAACAACCACCAAGCGCCTTCCTAAACTTTGATGTAATTGTCCAGGTTTCTGCACCATACATCAGAACTGATTCGACTGTGGTGGTGAAAAGCTTGTTTTTTAGATTTCTAGACAGGCTGCTATTCCATATCTTCCATGCTCATGCTGTTGCAAGTATTCTATGCCTGGGCTTTCCTTGTGTTAAAGTCCTTTTCACTGCTGCCAATTCAAGCCCAACGGTATTTGAAGTCGTCAACTACTACAGTGTTCGGATTGGGGATGCTGCCATATTGCAATAGGTTATGAGCTAATATGACTTTTGTCATATTAATATAACAAAAGTCAAAATAAGTAATTTTTGCAATATTTTACTAAAAAATTATAAATGTTCATAACATTTTTGTACTTATTAGAATATTATTAGGTCTATTGCTACCCAATTAAGGTTACGGGAAGAAACGTATAAAAACGTATAAAGGACGTATAAAGTTGTTCTCTGAAACCAAGTTTTCTCCGCAGTTAAGGGGGTACTACACCAATTGATTTTTTTTTTGCATTTTTAACAATTTGTGAAGAAATTACAAAAAAAAAAAATTGGACAAAGTGGTATGCAAAATGAAGGGGCAAATCTTCTCGTTTTATTGGTGGCATCGGTATCAATGTAGCTTACATGCTTTTTGAAGATAGAAGCCAAAAGGAGGTACATCACTGATGATTTAAATTCACTTCATTTTGGAAAGCTAACTATCAACGGATTTCGTTAAAATTTTGGATATGTGTTGCTAACACATTAGGGAAATAATGTTGATATGTAAAATGGGAATAAGTGGTCCCTGCTTCTATTTTCAATGTCGAGCTATATTTTGTATTTTGAACTTGCAACACTATGTCACTGAAACTTAATTAAGCCATAGGTAACAGGTTACCACAACCACACTACAGCAATGTTGAAAAAGATTGTATTTTTGTCACCTATACCACCATATTAGGTAGTTTTCCGTAAGCTTCATTTTTGTGATTTTGGTAACTATTTTATATTTATTTGCCCAATCCAACTCAACTAGGCAATCTAAATTGTACTCACCATTTACATCCCAAGGTATTTTAGTATATCCACCTCACACATTTCCATTATATATCCAGTAACAGACAAAATATCAAAATTGACCAATTGACCTATAACCTGACCTTTGATGACCTTATAGCCTTTTTTAATCTCGTTTCCTAACAACATATTATAGAAGATACATACATGGTGTAGTATTAAATTGTCTATGTGGAAGAGATTATTTAGGCCTATTTAATTTAGTCAGTGTTATAATCAGTGAGTATATTTCTATAGATAGTATAACAACGGATTTAATGTATTCTATTCATGTATTCTACTTGGACATGTTCAATAGAATAAATTATGGTTTGTTATGAAACACACATCTCAGTTACCAGGATACAGTAAACAAAAAAAAAATATATAGGGCTAAAATGATTTTCTAAAATGGTTTAAAACCACTTTGTATGAAGAGATATTTTATAAGTTCAGGACATGAGATGATGAACATATTTATATACTTTATAAATTTGCAACAAAAAAAAGAAGATGGGTACTGATGAAAATCAGGGTATTAAATCGCCTTAAAAATCGCAGATTGCGCGGAATTTGCAATGATCTGTTTTTTTTTTCACGCTAATAGCGCTAATGTCGCTGATAATAGCAAACCTTTGCTATTTCGTGCTAATTGTGGCGCGCTATTACCAAAACTGCTAAAATGTTCTCGGCATGGTAAGCGATATTAGCGCTAATATTGTTAATAGCGGTCATTACCGTAATGCGTGCTATTAGCGCTAGCGTGAGTCGTGCTATTTTCATCACTAACGCTATTAGCACTCATTAATATATCACTTGCAAAAGTTCTAAAAATGATCTCAATAGCGTAAGGTTTGCTGCTACGCTTTAGCACTAATAGCGCTAATAAGTGCTATTGTGAGATGCACTATTAGCGATAATAGCGTAATGCGTGCTATTAGCGCTAATAGTGCTTATACCGACAGGTATGCTAATAACTATATTTATACAACTCATTGTATTATGTGCCAAATTGTTCATTTTCTGCGAATGGGTGACGCTATTAGCGCTAATAGCACTCATTGGCGCGAGGTGCGCTATTAGCGCTAATAGCGTAAGGTGTGCTACTAGCGCTATTAGCGCAGTGTGTGCTAATAGCGATATTAGCACAGGGCAAGAAACTTAGTGTGACCACTGTCCCCAATATCAGCAAAAAAAATCAAGGCCGCATGGCCGGCAGGCCCGAGGCCGGTGACTCCCATACGACAACTAAACACCCCAAGTGAGTTCCAATATAAAAGGGCCCCCCAGGGCAAGAAAGCTAGTGTGACCGCTGTCCCCACCATCAACGAAATTATTAAGGCCGCAGGGCCGGCAGGCCTGATGCCAGAGACTCCCATAAGACAACTAAACATTCCAAGTGAGTTCCAATATAAAAGGGCCCCGCAGGGCAACAAAGCCAGTGTGAACAATGTCCCCACTATCAACAAAAAACATCAAGGCCGCAGGGCCAGCAGGCCCGAGGCCGGAGACTCCCATACGACAACTAAACACTCCAAGTGAGTTCCAATATAAAAGGGCCCCGCAGGGCAAAAAATCTAGCGTGACCGCTGTCCCTACCATCAACAAAAAACATCAAGGCCGCAGGGAGGGCAGGCCCGAGGCAGGTGACTCCCATACGACAACTAAACACTCCAAGTGAGTTCCAATATAAAAGGGCCCCGCAGGGCTAGAAAGCTAATGTGACCGCTTTCCAACCATCAACAAAATTATTAAGGCCGCAGGGCCGGCGGGCCTGATGCCGGAGACTCTCATACGACAACCAAACACTCCAAGTGAGTTCCAATATAAAGGGGCCCACAGGGAATCAAAGCCAGTGTGACCACTGTCCCCACCATCAACAAAAAAACATCAAGGCCGCAGGGCCAGCAGGCCCGATGCCGGAGACTCCCATACGACAACTTAACACTCCAACTGAGTTCCAATATAAATGGGCCCCGCAGGGCAAGAAACTTAGTGTGACCGCTCTCCCCAACATGAACAAAAAACATCAAGGCCGCAGGGCCAGCAGGCCCGAGGCCGGAGACGCCCATACGACAACTTAACACACCAAGTGAGTTCCAAAATAAATGGGCCCCGCAGGGCAAGAAACTTAGTGTGACTGCTGACCCCAACATCAACAAAAAACATCAAGGCCGCAGAGCAGGCAGGCCTGAGGCCGGAGATTCC
Source organism: Amphiura filiformis (assembly GCF_039555335.1). Classification (NCBI taxonomy): domain Eukaryota; kingdom Metazoa; phylum Echinodermata; class Ophiuroidea; order Amphilepidida; family Amphiuridae; genus Amphiura; species Amphiura filiformis. Next base: position 43,709,857 of record NC_092631.1, on the reverse strand, counting down.
CATACAACAACTAATCACTCCAAGTGAGTTCCAATATAAATGGGCCCCGCACGGCAAGAAACTTAGTGTGACTTTTGTCCCCAACATCAACAAAAACATCAAGGCCGCGGGGCCGGCAGGCCCGAGGCCGGTGACTCCCTTACGACAACTAAACACTCCAAGTGAGTTCCAATATAAAAGGACCCCGCAAGTAAAGAAAGCTAGTGTGACCGCTGTCCCCACCATCAGCAAAAATATTAAGGCCGCAGGGTCGAGACTGAGGCCGGAGATTACCATACGACAACTAAACACTCCAAGTGAGTTCAATATAAAAGGGCCCCGCAGGGCAAGAAATTTAGTGTGACCGCTGTCCCCACCATCAGTAAACAACATCAAGGCCGCAGGGCCGGTGACTCCCATACGACAACTAAACACTCCAAGTGTAAGTGTGACCGCTATCCCTACCATCAACAAAAACATCAAGGCCGCAGGGCCGGCAGGCCCGAAGCCGGAGACTCCCATAAACACACCAAGTGAGTTCCAATATAAAGAGGCCCGCAGAGCAACAAAGCCAGTGTGAACAATGTCCCCACCATCAACACAAAAACATCAAGGCCGCAGGGCCAACAGGCCCGAGGCCGGAGACTCCCATACGACAACTTAACACTCCAACTGAGTTCCAATATAAATGGGCCCCGCAGGGCAAGAAACTTAGTGTGACCGCTCTCCCCAACATCAACAAAAAACATCAAGGCCGCAGGGAGGGCAGGCCCGAGGCAAGTTACTCCCATATGACAACTAAACACTCCAAGTGAGTTCCAATATAAAAGGGCCCCGCAGGGCAATAAAGCTAGTGTGACCGCTGTCCCCACCATCAACACAACACGGTTGTTTGATGTATATAGAATTGGTTTCATTATTAACTAAATGCAAACTATAGATGGCGCTATTTATCCTAAATCATATTTATTTATTTGCAAGGATTAGGTGATTAATACTGCCATTAAAACAGCTGGAATAGGTGCAACAAGCAAGAAGGAAATTTTATAAACACATTTTATCAAACAATTAAAAGAATTATTTATATTAATAGCTTGAAAGAGTAATTTCCAGTAACTAAATAGTGCCACCAATTTTGTCATTAATAGATACATTTTATATCCGAAAAAGCTTTAAAAAATACTATAAAAGGGAATAATTTTCTAAAAGAGGGGAAATTAAAATTGAGAATGACTCAAAAGCATCTGTATACATTAGCACGATATCACTTTTACCTGTTAAAGCCTAAAATTTGGTTGCACATGATGTTTTGTTTGAAAAATTAATAAATGATCCCATCAAACAACCGTGACAAATACATCAAGGCTGCAGGGCCAGCAGGCCCGAGGCCGGAGACTCCCATACGACAACCAAACACTCCAACCGAGTTCCAATATAAAGGGGCCCACAGGGAAACAAAGCCAGCGTGACCACTGTCCCCACCATCAACAAAAAAAACATCAAGGCCGCATACGACAACTAAACACACCAAGTGAGTTCCAATATAAATGGGCCCCGCAGGGCAAGAAACTTAGTGTGACCCCTGTCCCCAACATCAACAAAAAACATGAAGGCCACAGGGCCGATAGGCCCGAGGACGGTGACTCCCATACGACAACTAAACACTCCAAGTGAGTTCCAATATAAAAGGGCCCCTCAGGGCAACATAGCTCAACAAAAAACATCAAGGCCGCAGAGCCAGCAGGCCCGAGGCCGGAGATACCCATACGACAACTTAACACTCCAAGTGAGTTCCAATATAAATGGGCCCCAAAGGGCAAGAAACTTAGTGTGACTGCTGTCCCCAACATCAACAAAAAAAAAAACATCAAGGCCGCAGGACCGGCAGGCCCGAGGCCGGTGACTCCCATACGACAACTAAACACTCCAAGTGAGTTCCAATATAAAAGGGCCCCGCAGGTAAAGAAAGCTAGTATGACCGCTGTCCCCGCCATCAACAAAAATAATAAGGCCGCAGGGCCGGCAGGGCTGAGGCCGGAGATTACAATACGACAACTAAACACTCCAAGTGAGTTCCAATATAAAAGGGCCACACAGGGCAAGAAATTTAGTTTGACCGCTGTCCCCACCATCAGCAAAAAACATCAATGCCGCAGGGCCGGTGACTCCCATACGACAACTAACACACCAAGTGAGTTCCAATATAAAGGGGCCCGCAGAGCATTAAAGCCAGTGTGACCACTGTCCCCACCATCAACAAAAAACATCAAGGCCGCAGGGCCAGCAGGCCCGAGGCCGGACACTCCCATACGACAACTTAACACTCCAACTGAGTTCCAATATAAATGGGCCCCGCAGGGCAAGAGTGACCGCTCTCCCCAACATCAACAAAAAAACATCAAGGCCGCAGGGAGGGCAGGCCCGAGGCCGGTGACTCTCATACGACAACTAAACACTCCAAGTGAGTTCCAATTTCCAAAGAAATTTAGTGTGACCGCTGTCCCCACCATCAGCAAAAAACATCAAGGCCGCAGATTCGGTGACTCCCATACGACAACTAAACACTCCAAGTGTAAGTGTGACCGCTATCCCTACCATCATCAAAAAACATCAAGGCCGCAGGACCGGCAGGCCCGAGGCCAGAGACTCCCATACGACAACTAAACATACCGAGTGAGTTCCAATATAAATGGGCCCCGCAGGGATAAGAAACTTAGTGTGACCGCTGTCCCCAACATCAACAAAAAACATCAAGCTCGCAGGGCCGATAGGCCCGAGGCCGGTTATTCCCATACGATCACTAAACACTCCAAGTGAGTTCCAATATAAAAAGGGCCCCGCAAATCAACAAAGCTCTACAAAAACATCAAGGCCGCAGGGCCAGCAGGCCCGAGGCCGGAGAAGCCCATACGACAACTTAACACTTCAAGTGAGTTCCAATATAAATGGGCCCCGCAGGGCAAGAAACTTAGTGTGACTGCTGTCCCCAACATCAACAAAAACATCAAGGCCGCAGGGCCGGCAGGCCTGAGGCCGGTGACTCCATACGACAACTAAACATTCCAAGTGAGTTCCAATATAAAAGGGCCCCGCAGGGCAAGAAAGCTAGTGTGACCGCTGTCCCCACCATCAACAAAACTATTAAGGCCGCAGGGCCGGCAGGCCTGATGCCGGACACTCCCATACGACAACAAAACACTCCAAGTGAGTTCCAATATAAAGGGGCCCGTATGGCAACAAAGCCAGTGTGACCACTGTCCCCACCATCAACAAAAAAAAACCATCAAGGCCGCAGGGCCAGCAGGCCCGTGGCCGGAGACTCCATACGACGACTAAACACTAGAAACTTAGTGTGACCGCTCTCCTCAACATCAACAAAAAACATCAAGGCCGCAGGGCCGGCAGGCCCGAGGCCGGTGATTCCCATAAGACCACTAAACACTCCAAGTGAGTTCCAATATAAAAATAGCACGCTTTCCTTAGACTTAGAATCTTTTTAGATTTAGCACAATTGCATATGACGTGCTATTTATTGCTATTAGCGCTAGTAGCGCTAATAGCACACTTTCTCTAGACTTATAATCTTTTTTTAGATTTAGCTCAATTGCATATGACGTGATATTAATTGCAATAAGCGCTAATAGCGCTTTTAGCGCTAATAGCACACTTTATCTAGACTTAGAATTCTGTTATATTTAGCACAATTGCAGATGACGTGCTATTAATTGCTATTAGCGCTAATAGCGCTCTTAGCGCAAATAGCACGCTTTCCCTAGACTTGGAATCTTTTTAAATTTAGCACAATTGAATATGACGTGTTATTAATTGATATTAGCGCTAATAGCACGCTTTCCCTAGACTTAGAATCTTTTTAGATTTAGCACATTTGCATATGACGTGCTATTAATTGCTATTAGCTCTAATAGCGCTATTAGCGCTAATAACACGCTTTCTCTAGACTTAGAATTCTGATAGATTTAGCACAATTGCATATGTATGAACGCAGTCCCCACCATCAACAAAAAACATCAAGGCCGCAGGGCCGGCATGCACGATACGACTACTATACGACAACTATACACTCGAAGTGAGTTCCAATATAAAAGGGCCTTTAGTGTGACCGCTGAACCCACCATCAACAAAAAATCATCAAGGCCCAGTTCCGACAGGTACTAATAGCTTATACGCTAATAGCACGCGTTCCCTAGACTTAGAATCTTTTTAGATTTAGCACAATTGGATATGACGTGCTAATAATTGCTTTTAGCGCTAATAGCACTATTATCGCTAATAGCACGCTTTTCCTAGACTTAGAATCTTTTTAGATTTAGCACAATTGCATTTGACGTGCTATTAATTGTTATTAGCGCTAATAGCGCTATTAGCGCTAATAGCACGCTTTTCCTAGACTTAGAATATTTTTAGATTCAGCACAATTGCATATGACGTGCTATTAATTGCTATTAGCGCTAATAGCGCAAATGCGCTAATATCACGCTTTCCCTAGACTTAGAAATCTTTTTAGAATTAGCACAATTGGATATGACGTGCTAATAATTGCTTTTAGCGCTAATAGCACTATTATCGCTAATAGCACGCTTTTCCTAGACTTAGAATCTTTTTAGATTTAGCACAAATTGCATTTGACGTGCTATTAATTGTTATTAGCGCTGCGCTAATAGCACGCTTTTCCTAGACTTAGAATATTTTTAGATTCAGCACAATTGCATATGACGTGCTATTAATTGCTATTAGCGCTAATAGCGCAAATGCGCTAATATCACGCTTTCCCTAGACTTAGAATCTTTTTAGATTTAGCAAAATTGCATATGACGTGCTATTAATTGCTATAAGCGCTAATAGCGCTATTAACGCTAATAGCACGCTTTCTCTATACTTAGAATTCTGTTAGATTTAGCACAATTGCATATGACGTGCTATTAATTGCTATTAGCGCTAATAGCGATAATAGCACGCTTTCCCTAGACTTAAAATTCTGTTAGATTTATCACAATTACATATGACGTGCTATTATTTGCTATTAGCGCTAATAGCGCTATTAGCGCTAATAGCACGATTTCCCTAGACTTAGATTCTTTTTAGATTTAGCACAAATTGCATATGACGTGATATTATTTGTTATTAGCGCTAATAGCGCTTTTAGCGCTAATAACACGCTTTCCTTAGACTTAGACTCTTTTAGCACACTTTCTCTAGACTTAGAATTCTGTTAGATTTAGCATAATTGCATATGACGTGCTATAAATTGCTATTAGCGCTAATAGCGCTATTAATAGCACGGTTTCCTTAGACTTAGAATCTTTTTTAGATTTAGCTCAATTGCATGTGATGTGCTATTAATTGCAATTAGCGCTAATAGCGCTTTTAGCGCTAATAGCACACTTTATCTAGACTTGGAATTCTGTTAGATTTAGCACAATTGCAGATGACGTGCTATTAATTCCTATAAGCGCTAATAGCGCTATTAGCGCTAATAGCACGCTTTCCCTAGACTTAGAATCTTTTTAATTTAGCACAATTGCATATGACGTGTTATTAATTGCTATTAGCGCTAATAGCACGCTTTCCCTAGACTTAGAATCTTTTAGATTTAGCACAAATTGCATATGACGTGCTATTATTTGCTATTAGCGCTAATAGCACGCTTTCCTTAGACTTAGAATATTTTTAGATTGAGCACAATTGCATATGACGTGCTATTAATTGCTATTAGCGCTAACAGCGCTATTAGCGCTAATAACACGCTTTCTCTAGACTTAGAATTCTGATAGATTTAGCACAATTGCATATGACGTGCTATCAATTGCTATTAACGCTATTAACTTTTCCGGTTCAATTGGTACGCGCTCTACCAATTGAGCTATTTAATGATACTTGATTTGTTTGGGATAATTTAGACCATGTTAATGTACGAGTTTTACGGTATGCAGACACAATAAAGATTTTAATACTATGTCTCTATACTGTTTACTGGCTTGCATACCGTGCATTTGTCTATTTATGTCAAGTTTTGCAATCTAATTTGTGAAGAACATGTCTGAATACCGTGGTTCTCTATTCAATACGCCAATTATTATTGCATAAAACAAGTGGATTAGTTTTAAACACTTTTTATTCGTTTATAAAGAATATATAGTACAAAGGTGCACGTAGAATTACAACGCCTAAATAGCTCAGTGGATAAGGAGACTGGCAGTTAACGGAACTGCTTGGGTTCAATTCCCGGCATTTTTTTTTTATTTTTTCAATTTGAATGCTACGTTTTTGTACTGAACATTTGAACTTATTTTTCATTTATACATGTATAGATATTTTTCAAACAAAACGTATACATCTCATTCACCCCTCCTCCCCCCCCATATGTTTAAAAGTTTTTTTACCTCAACTTCTTTCTTTTTCTTTCTTTCTTTCTTTCTTTCTTTCTTTCTTGCTTTCTTTCTTTCTTTCCTTCTCATTTTCACACAATCTATGTGTGCAGGGAGCTCGTTAATCAACGATAAACCAATACATGTCTATTCAAATACAATATGACTCCACGGTAAGCAACGGTAAACCACCAGAAAAAAATGACTCTATCATATTCTTTATTTAATAATGGTATACCGTCAAGCTTACACACAGTTCAATGCTGTATTATGATGGTATACCGTGGGTATGACTTCAAACAACAGCTATCCGGGAGAGGAATACTAAAGCAGTAAGTATGATTTCATATAACCGAAAGGCCGGTGCAAACATCATGCCTCAAGTAAGTATGTTTTCATACTTAGAACATGTAGAAGACCTAATTGACTCATGCCCCAGTATGAAATCATACTTTATTTATAGTTTGCGTGTCTGAAGTCAGGTATTTGCATACTAAGCCAGTTGAATATTAAGTATGGTTTCATACTTATCAAAAGGCTTATCACCATGCCCTAGTATTTCATACTTATAGCAGAAGACATCATTGACCAAACACATTGTCAACTATTATTTCGATCAACAAAAATCTGAAATCTATTCTGTAGAAGTAAATACTAAGAAAAAATAAAATATCGGGTCAAAAAAAGGGAGCATGTAGGATTCGAACCCGTGCGGTCAACTTTTCCGTTTTTTTTAGTACGCGCTCTACCAATTGAGCTATTTAATGATACTTGATTTGTTTGGGATAATTTAGACCATGTCAATGTACGAGTTTTACGGTATGCAGACACAATAAAGATTTTAATACTATGTCTATATACTGTTTACTGGCTTGCATACCGTGTATTTTTCTATTTATGTCAAGTTTTGGAATCTAATTTGTGAAGAACAGGTCTGGATACCGTGGTTCTCTATTCAATAAGCCAATTATTATTGCATAAAACAAGTGGATTAGTTTTAAACACTTTTTATTCGTTTATAAAGAATCTATAGTACAAAGGTGCACGTAGAATTGCAACACCTTAATTGCTCAGTGGTTTAGGAGACTGACAGTTAACGGAAGTGCTTGGATTCAATTCCCGGCATTTTTTTCATTTGTTTTGTTTTAATTTGCTTTTGCCTATGAATAAAAAAAATTGAATGCTACGTTTTTGTACTGAACATTTGAACTTATTTTTCATTTATACATATATATATTTTTTTCAAAAAGGTATACATCTCCTTTACCCCCCCCTTTACCCCCCCCCCCCATCCAATATGTTTAAAAGCTTTTTTTACCTCCACTTCTTTACACAGCCGTGACGCTAGTCACGGCTGTGTCTTTTTTCTTACAGGTTCTTTCTTTCTTTCTTTCTTTCTTTCTTTCTTTCTTTCTTTCTTTCTTTCTTTCTTTCTTTCTTCTTTCTTCTGTCAACCATTACATTTGCTCTAGCACTCACATGCTTACATCGATTTTGACCTAACTTGGTCACAATGATCATTGACCGTGCCCCTACATGTCACATGAAACTTGTTGGGTCAAATGTCACGCAGGGGTTATAGGGGTCAAAAACGTAATTTCAGCTCAAAATGCATCTTCTCCTACAAATTACGTAGAACAGAGACGCTACTTGCACACATGCATTTTAATTACCCAGTGTCTATAAGGTGTACACATATTTGGGGTCAAAGGTCATTAAGGGGTCACATCCGGTATAAAACTAAAAACCTTAAAAATGTTTTATTAGCTCAGTAAAACCTGGGACAGTAACGGTATGTTCACATATGATCTGCAGTCACCCAATGTATATGTGGTATTTTTTATTTGGGATCAAAGCTCATTAACGGGTCACTTCCGGTATAAAAAGAAATACCTTTAAAATGCATCTTCTTCCACAAATTATGTAGGACAGAGACGCCACTTGCACACATGCATTGTTATTACCTAGTGTCTATGGGGTGTACACAGATTTAGGGTCAAAGGTCATTAAGGGTCACTTCCGGTACAAAACGAAATACTTGAAAAAAATTTCTATTAGCTAAGAAAAACATAGGAGAGTGATGGTATGTTCACACATGAATTATGTCTACCCAATGTATATATGGTATTTTTTATTTGGGGTCAAAGGTCATTATGGGGTAATTTCCGGTATACAACGAAATACCTTTAAAATACATCGTCTCCCACAAATTACATAGGACAGTGATGCCACTTACCCACGTGCATTGTTATTAACCAGTGTCTATGGGGTGTACACAGATTTTGGGTCAAAGGTCATTAAGGGGTCACTTCCGGTATGAAACGAAATAACTTCAAAAAACTTTATCAGCCAAGAAAAATATAGCACAGAGACGGTACATTCACACATGAATTGATGTTACTCAGTGTATACGTGGTATTTTTTATTTGGCGTAAAAGGTCTTAGACCACAGATAAGTCTAGTTCATTCTTTTTCTTTACACAGCCGTGACGTTAGTCGGGCTGTGTCTTTTTTCTTACATGTTCTCTCTTTCTTTCTTTCTTTCTTACACAGCGATTTTGCAAATTCGCTGTGTTCTGTCTTTTGCCAATTCTTCTTCTTTCTTTCTTTCTTCTTTCTGGCAATCAGCTCTAGCTCCGCAAGGCATTGGCAGATTTCAACCATACTTGACCCAAATGACCATTGGGCTAGTGCAAAACTTCCATTTGACTTTGACCTAACTGTGACCTAGCTACAATGGTCAAAAACGTGATTTTTTTTTAATTTTTCTTAGCAAAACGTGACATTTTGCGTGATTTGCCACGTTTCACCCTAGCTCTGCCATGCTTTGACCATACTTGGTCACAAACACCACTGCTCATGTCCCCACATGTGACATAACATTGAACTCCATTTAACCTTTGACCTGCTCAAAATGGCCAAAATGCGATTTTATTATAAAATGTATCTTCTTCCACAAATAACATGTGATGGTGACATGCTTAGCTCATGTGACTTGACTTTGGTCGGTGTCTATAGGGTGTTCACAGATAAGGGGTCAAAGGTCATTAAGGGGGTCATTTAGGTCTGAAAGCTAAAAATATTCAAAAAATCACTGCTTTATCAAATTACATAGCAGAGTGTTGTCATTAGCACACATGCATTGCTACCAACCAGGGTCTTTGGGGTGTCTACAGTTTCGGGGTCAAAGGTCATTAAGGGGTCGCTTCTGGTCAAAACCAAAAATCATCAAATATGTTCATTTTGTTTTATCTTAAAACGTAACCAGACCAGAGTGACATAAACTTCATATATGCATTAGTGTTACCCGATGTATGTACAGTATTTTCATTTTTTGGTCAAAGGTCATTTAGACGTCATTTCCGGTTTTAAGCTAAATAACTTCAAGAATTTTTATCTCCATAACTAAGCATAGTAGATTTTTAAAAACAACAACAATACATTTTCTCGGTGTTTATGAGGTTTTTATTATATTGGGTCAAAGGTCATTAAGGAGGTCAAAACGTCAAATTTGCAAAAAAAAATGTTTAAAATTGGTCCAATCGAGTTCAAATTCAACGAGAACGATTCTTACGATATTCTAAACATGTTAAACATATTTATGACCCCAAAGGTCAAAGTTTACTTTGGGGTCAAAAGGTCAAAATATGGTTGCCCGATAGCTATTCGCTGTTTACCCAGATTCTATTGACTCTAGTTCTTACTTCTTTCTGTCAACCATTACATTTGCTCTAGCACTCACATGCTTACATCGATTTTGACCTAACTTGGTCACAATGATCATTGACCATGCCCCTACATGTCACATGAAACGTGTGGGGTCAAAATTCACGCAGGGGTTATAGGGGTCAAGAACGTGATTTCAACTCAAAATGCATCTTCTCCTACAAATTACGTAGGACAGTGGCGCCACTTACACACATGAATTGTTGTTAATCAATGTCTATATGGTGTACACAGATTTGGGGTCAAAGGTCATTAAGGGGTCACTTCCGGTATAAATCGAAATACTTTCAAATTTTTTGATTAGCTAAGGAAAACATAGAGGGCAGTAACGGTATGTTCACATATGAGTTGCAGTTACCCAATGTATCTGTGTTTTTTTATTTGAGGTCAAAGGTCATTAAGGGGTCACTTCCGGAATAAAACGAAATACCTTTAAAATGCATCTTCTCCCACAAATTACGTAGGACAGTGACACCACTTGCACACATGCATTGCTTTTACCCAGTGTCAATGTGGTGTACACAGGTTTGGGGTCAAAGGTCATTAAGGGGTCACTTCCGGTATAAATCGAAATATTTTCAAAAAATTTTATTAGCTAAGAAAAACAGGAGAGGACAGTAACGGTATGTTCACATATGAGTTGCAGTTACCCAATGTATCTGTGTTTTTTTATTTGGGGTCAAAGGTCATTAAGGGGTCACTTACGGAATAAAACGAAATACCTTTAAAATGCATCTTCTCCCACAAATAACGCAGGACAGTGATACCACTTACACACATGTATTGTTATTACCCAGTGTCTATGGGGTGTACACAAATCTGGGGTCAAAGGTCATTAAGGGGTCACTTCCGGTCTGACACGAAAAACCTTCAAAATACCCCTTCTGCCACAAATAACATGGCAAAGTAATGACACGTGCACGCATACATTGAGATTTTCATATATTTTGGGTCAAAGGTCATTAAGGGGTCACAACACGGCTGTGTTCGTGGTCTTAGACCACAGCTACAGACTTGACATTTAATATGGAATATTTTTTGCAAAATTCCAAGACTGGTTTGGACGGAGTCTGCATAGACCGTACAGGCTAAATAAACTCAACCGATAAAGTATCGAAACGATTATAGATGGTCAGATATATCGGGAACTGAAATATATAGCAACAACTTATTTAATGTATACAAAGCGCAGCTTTCTCCTGCGAATTTTGATACCTCTTTTGTTGCTCTACAATATTATTTGGTCGAGTTATGGGCGCTTAAGTGGTTTCAAGTCGGATTTTGAAAGTTGCACTTAGCTCCTATTCAAGCGAAATGCGTTCTTCGTGTACACACACACCCCCACACACACCAGACAAAGATGTGCTCTGTTTACTTAACCATGAACTTTACTTTATTTTCTCCTTCGACTTCCAACTTCAATACTTGCTACCCTTTACTTATCTCTGACTTATCTCATGAACTCTTTCTGCTGACATCTCAATACTTGGTGTGCCCACCATCACACACACTCATTTGAATTTGGCGGACAAAAGCAATGGTCACTTATTGGTATACAGTACAACGCATTTGGCTTGAATAGGAGCTAAGTGCAACTTTCAAAATCCGACTTGAAGCCACTCTGGCGCCCATAACTCGACCAAATGATATCGTAGAGCAACAAAAGAGGTATCAAAATGCACAGGGGAAAGCTGTGCTTTATATACATTAAATAAGTTTTTGCTATATATTTCAGTTCCCGATATATCTGACCATCTATAATCGTTTCGATACTTTATTGGTTGAGTTTATTAATTGGAGTGTGTCGGGGGATGGTGTAAAATAATTTTTGATAGAAAATGTGCTTTCCATATGCTTACATTAAGGTGCTCATAATGTAGCGAATTTGCATAAAATGGCGGATTTATAGACCAGGTTAAAACTGAGCTAAGTACCACTTGGAGTCCCCAACAAAGCTCAAATTCAGCCTCCCTAATAGACCGGGTTAAAACTGAGCTAAGTACCACTTGGAGAACAAGAAATTCTCATATGGTTTATCTGGACCAGTTTTGCATGGGGAACAAGAATTTCTTGGGTAAAAAGCCTGTAACCTGAGAACTTTTCCGTGAGGGCGCTTTTTTCAAAATGGCCGACAAAATCCAATATATATGGTTAAAGTAGTCACTTTAGGGCATATTTAACCAGATTTTGGATTTTTATTGATAGCAATAATGCACTACTAAGTCAAGTTATTAATATGAAGGTAACATGAGGTCACAGCCGAGGGCGCTTTTTTCAAAATGGCCGCCAAAATCAATGAAAGCATATATATATTGTTAAATTAGTCACTTAAAAGTTGTATACTTCATCAGATCAATATTAATACGAAGGTAAATAGGATGTCACAGATGGCTGGATCTGTCGGAAGAAGGTTCCAGTCCTTGGCTGTTCTCTGGAAGAGAGAGTGCAGGTAGACCTGAGTGTTGCAGTGCTGAAGCTGGAATCTGGAATCATGGCCTCTGGTGTTTGTCACAGATTGGGTAAGGTACTGGTTCCACTGGATGCCCACAAGGTTATATCTGATGCGATACATCATCAGTACCCGGCTCTGTTGCCGTCTGGCTTGTTGAGATTGCCACTGGAGGTTTTGTAGAATAGCAGACACATTGCTCCTCCTGTCATAGTCACTCGTGACATTATAGCGAGCACACCTGCGCTAGACTTGATCAAGTCTCTTTATGTTCTTTTTGGTATGGGGATCCCAGACAGGTGCTGCATATTCAACTATAGGCCTGACATAAGTGGTGTATGTTGCTTCTTTGGTCTTGCGTGTGCAGTGACTGAAATTACGACTGAGAAATGCACGGGTGGAGTTGCCTTTCTTAAAGATGCTGTCGATATGGGTGTTGAAACTGGGTTTGGAGTCAATGTGGACGCCCAGATACCTGACAGAATCAACTTCCTCAAATGTGTGGCCATGAATAGAGTATGAGCTCTGGAGGGGATTTCTCCTATTTGTGATATGGATGACTTGACATTTTGATGGATGGAATTTCATCATCCACTGTTGCTCCCACTCCTGCAGATTATCCAAGTCTTTTACTTGCAGTTGCAGACTGTCCTCATGTGATGTAATTCTTTTATACAAGATGCAGTCATCTGCAAAGAGTCGAACCGAGGAGTTCTTGATGCAGGTTAGTATGTCATTAATAAATATGACAAACAACAACGGCTTGGCTGCCTTGGGGTACACCAGAAGGCACTTCCACTTCAGTTCTGAACTGGCCATCAACCACTACTTGTTGGGTTCTATTTGTGAGAAAGTCCGAAATCCACTCCAAGGTTGTTCCTCTGATACCATAATGCTCTACTTTCATCAGCAAACGATGATGGGACACCTTATCAAATGCTTTTTCATAATCAAGCAAGATAAGGTCTGTCTGCCCTCTTTCGTCCAAGCTTCTGACAATATCATCAATGGTGACATTTAGTTGGGCAAGATAAAAAGATTGCTGATATATCCTTACTACCACCATATAAGCAGGCGCTGGCGCTTCATATCCTTAGCGCAAATTTCATTGCAAGAGAGTGGAGAGCAGCAGATGTCACTGTATACGACGATGGAAACATTGTTGACAATGGGTGGAACGAAAACATGGAACCTAAATGGGTTGAAACGGCAATGCCTGAGGACGTCCAAGAACTATTGGTAGAGAATAAATATGAAGAATTTTCAGAAAATAGCGATTTGAGTGATCCTGAGGATTAAAACAAAGAGAAATGCATCATTGAAACCATGCACAAACGGACAATTTATAACATTGTAAGCAACACTTTCATGACTTTTGGGGCATTCTAGTTTACAAGTTGCTTTTGGGGTCTTCTTTAATACATAAAGGCAATTCTGGTAGTCGTCATTGCCGCCATTCTAAATCAGAATCTACTTTTACCACCCTGAAGTACTTCATTACAAGTTCAAAAAGTCAAAGACAACTATTACTTTTTTTCTACTTAAGTAACATTTCCTGATGCTTTTTCGTTGATATCATACTTTCCTTCAATTTTGTCTGCCATTTTGAAAAAAAAGCACCCTCGCCTGTGACATCCTATTACCTTCGCATTAATAATCTGACCTAGTAATGCTTACCGCTATCAATAACAACATCCAAAATCTGATGAAGTATACCACTTAAGTGACTAATTTAACAATATGTTTTTCATTGATTTTGGCGGCCATTTTGAAAAAAGCGCCCTCAGCTGTGACCTCCTGTTACCTTCATATTAATAACCTGACTTAGTAGTACATTATTGCTATCAATAAACTTCCAAAATCTGGTTAAATATGCCCTAAGGTGACTAATTTAACCATATATATTGGATTTTGGCGGCCATTTTGAAAAAAGCGCCCTCACGGAAAAGTTCTCAGGTTACGGGCTTTTTACCCAAGAAATTCTTGTTCCCCGTGCAAAACTGGTCCAGGTAAACCATATGAGAATTTCTTGTTCTCCAAGTGGTACTTAGCTCAGTTTTAACCCGGTCTATTAGGGAGGCTGAATTTGAGCTTTGTTTGGGACAAAATTTCAGACGTTATGCAACATGGTTCTGTTATTGTCCAATTTATAGGGGTTTGAGGTGATATTTCTTAAACTTCGTCAGCAACTGGCATTCATCACAGCTGAAATACACTTACAATGTACCAAATTTTTGAACAGGGGATGGGCTTGATATGGGGCTCGTAGAAGCTGTACGTACTCAGAAAGTTTGAAAGGTCCCTGGGGAAAATGTTATAAACTTACGGTACAAAAACTACTGTGTGGATTCATGGTTGTCCAATGAACTCACACTGTTACTTTGTGTACAGTAAGTTTATAACATTTAGCCCCAGGGGACCATTCAAACTTTCTGAGTGCGTATCACTTTTAAGAGCCATATTTTTTAAAGCTCCTCCCACTTTCAAAACTGGTAGAGCACAAGTGCATTTCAGTCCAGACGAACACTTATTGGTATTCAGGTTTAGTAAAATCGCCTAAAACCTAAATGAATTTGATAATATCAGAATAATGTTGCTCAAAAGCAGAAATTTTACCCCCCACAAAAATCAAATTCAGTCTCCTTAAATCTGCCATTTTAGGCTAATTCGCTACATTATGAGCGTCATAATTTAAACTAATGGAAAGCACATTTTGTTTTTTACCGCGTTCTTCTTCTTCTTTCTTTCTTTCTTCTGTCAACATCATAACCAGCCATAGTTACAAGATGGCGCAGGCTGCGCCGTCTTGTCCTGTCTTGCTTGGGATCTTCTTTCTTCGTCTTATTATAAAAATCACTGTTTTTACAAATTACATAGCAGAGTGTTGCCATTAGCACACATGCATTGCTACCAACCAGGGTCTTTAAGGTGTCTACAGTTTTGGGGTCAAAGGTCATTAAGGGGTCGCTTCCGGTCACAAACCAAAAATCATCAAATATTTGTTTTTTATCTCAAAACGTAGAGTGACATAAACTTCATATATGCATTAGTGTTACCCGATTTATGCACGGTATTTTTATTTTTTTGGTCAAATGTCATTTAGACGTCATTTCCGGTTTTAAGCTAAATAACTTTTTTTTATCTCCATAACTAAGCATAGTAGATTTTTTAAATTTGAAATGTAACAATGCATTTGCTCGGTGTAGATGAGGTTTTTTTTATATTGGGGTCAAAGGTCATTAAGGGGGTCAAAACGTCAAATTTGCCAAAAAAAAATTAAAATTGCGTAAAAGTGGCTATATCTCAGCCTATGGAAGACGGATTAAGCCCCTATATGCTACAGTGATGCACCATTAATGGTGGGGGAAGTCTATAATAGCCTCGGCCCATTTGGTCAAAGTTTAAGGTCAAAGTTCAAAAAGTTGGAAATCCATTTTCGGGCCGTTTTGTGTGCCATGTCGCGGCATGGCTGGTGGTCTAGTTACACAGCCGTGACGTTAGTTTCTTTCTTTCTTCTTTACACAGCCTAACGTCACGGCTGTGTCTTTTTTCTTACAGGTTCTTCTTCGTCTTCTTCTCTCAACCATTACATTTGCTCTAGCACTCACACGCTTACATCGATTTTGACCTAACTTGATGATCATTGACCGTGCCCCTACATGTCACATGAAACTTGTGGGGTCAAATGTCACGCAGGGGTCATAGGGGTCAAAAACGTGATTTCAACTAAAATGCATCTTCTCCCACAACTTAAGTATGACAGCGACGCCACTTGCACACATGAATTGTTCTTAACCAGTGTCTATGTGGTGTACACAGAGTTGGGGTCAAAGGTCATTAAGGGGTCACTTCCGGTATGAAACGAAATACCTTCAAAATTTTGTATTAGCTAAGAAAAACATAGGAGAGTGGTGGTATGTTCACACATGAATTGTGTTTACCCAATGTATATATAGTATTTTTTATTTGGGGTCAAAGGTCATTAAGGGTCATTTCCGGTATAAAACGAAATACCTTTAAAATGCATCTTCTCCCACAAATTACGTAGGACAGTGATGCCACTTGCACACATGTATTGTTATTAATAAGTGTCTATGGGGTGTACATAGATTTGGGGTCAAAGGTCATTAAGGGGTCACTTCCGGTATAAAATGAAATAACTTCAGCCAAGAAAAATATAGCACAGAAACGGTACATTCACACATGAATTGATGCTACTCAGTGTATACGTAGTATTTTTTATTTGGGGTAAAAGGCCATTACCACAGCTTATACCACAGCTAAGTCTTTTTTTCTTACAGGTTATTTCTTTACACAGCCGTGCTGTGTCTTTCTTTGCACAGCCGCCATCGGCGCTGTGCATTCTTTTTACCGCGTTCTTCTTCTGATTCTTCTGTCAACATTATGATCAGCCATCGTAGCCACATGCTTTCAGGCATGTTGACCATACTTGGTCAGTAGAACCGTTTGGTGGTGCCACAGATGTCACATGATCAACTTCCGGTCAAATGTCATCCACTTCCGGTCAATGGCCAACACTTGGATTTTCACTAAAAATGCTTCTCCTCCCACATATTACATAGCATCGTGACGTCACTTACACACATGCATCATCTCTATCCAGTGTCTAAAAGTTGTTCACAGAATTGGGATCAAAGGTCATTAAGGGGTCACTTCCGGTAAAAGTCTGAAAAATTTGTAAAAAATATTCAACAAATCACTGTCTTTACAAATTACATAGCAGAGAGTCGCCATTACTAGCTAGGGTCTTTAGGATGCCTACAGTTTTGGGGTCAAAGGTCATTAAGGGGTTACTTCCGGTTCTCACAGATTCATTGCAAAGCGATATGGAGAAAACCCAGCATTATTATATTACAATAGATACAATTAGAGTCCCTGATCATCACTGATTTCTGCCTTTGGTGAATAATAGCTTATTATTAGAATGTTTGAATCTCGCGCGTATAGGCATAGGTCTATACAACAGGAAATGAGAAAAAAAATGAAATTTAGCAAAACAAATGTTCTAGCCACACACACAACACGTTCCGAAAATTCAATAAACATACTCAGGTCAAGGAGTTTATGTAGATCGATGTTTAGAGCACGCAACTGTTATAAAATATTCAAAAAAGTTAAAAATAAAAATAAAACTGATTATTACTGAAAACAAAATACTCTTTTAATTTCATATTCAAAATTTTCAAAAGTACTCAAATTGCTTTTTTTTTTTTTTTTAAAAATGTAGGCCTAATAATTTATGTTGCAAGTGAAAAGTGTGAGCGGTATATGATAGGCCTATATATTTCGAGAGTGCTTTTCTCAGCAAAGCATATCCGGGAGCAAATCAGAATGACGTTTGAAACTTGAATTTTGCACTTTAACAGCATATAGGCTTAAAAAGTTTACTTTTCGACATAATTGCATAATCGCCCCCCCCCCCCATCCGAATAGGAAAAAAGTTGACAGTATTCTCCAATTAAATATACAAACCGAAAAAAAAGAACATTTTTTGTATGAATTTGACCAGTTCTATATGATTCAAAAACACAAGCTGGGAAAATGTAAAAAAGAAGAAGAAAAAAAAATCATTTGAGAAGGCTTCGGTGGGGTTCGAACCCGGGATATACGCGTGATATGAAAAAAACACGTTACTGCGCGCTAACCGATTGTGCCACGAAGGCAAAGATAAATAATTGAGGTAAAACAACAAACTTAATGAAAAAGAAGTCGAACGTTAATAAAACTATTTGATATCTCTCATCTGTGTTTTATTTGCATGATTAACAACAGAAATCAAACTTTGTCCATATTTAAGCAAACAAAATACAAAACAAAGGCAATTTAAATTCCCCTTTTAGGGGGAGGTGTAGGGGTACTGAAAAACACGCCGCCACGAGGCGTTCAGAAATACATTTGTTATTGAAACAATGCGCCAAGTTTATGCACGATATATCATGTCCGACTGCCTTAGAATATTTCAACTTTTATATATTTCCCTAAAATAATGTAATACAAATATTTGTGTGGAAATACACGCATATTATGTTCATATTTAAGCTTTTAAGGAACTATAATGACATTGCACTTCCGGTCCGTTGAAAGTAATTTGCCTCCATGTGATTTGAAACGACATCAGAGGCTGTCTGACTTGATTTAAATTAATTTATCTGATGTGATTTTCTATTTTTTTAAAGCCAGTTTCTTGGGGGGTGAATGACTTTAACTCAAGAGACAATTTTGTTAGTGTCTATTTTCTGTGATTCTTCAACATTTATTAATCATCACAGCAAAATACGCAGGGAATTTAACTTCAATAGGCCTATATCAAAACAAGGGAACAATGGCCTATATCAACAAAATGACTATTGGACCCCTATCTACATGTGGGTCGCTCATTAGAGATAAATAACACTTGGCTTTTTTCCAATATGATTTTCTAATGTCGGGGTCATAACTCATTTGTCACTGCTGGCTGTGCATGCTCGCGGTCGCAGGCGAACGCAATCAGATCTCGTTCTTCTTCTTTCTTCTGTCAACCATTACATTTGCTCTAGCACTCAACTGCTTACATCGATTTTGACCTAACTTGGTCACAATGATCATTGACCGTGCCCCTACATGTCACATGAAAATCGTGGGGTCAAAGGTCACGCAGGGTTCACAGGGTCAAAAACGTGATTTCAACTCAAAATGCATCTTCTCCTACAAATTACGTAGGACAGTGACACCACTTGTACACATGCATTGTAATTACCAAGTGTCTATGTGTTGTACACAGATTTGGGGTCAAAGGTCATTAAGGGGTCACTTCCGGTATAAAACGAAAAGCCTTTAAAATTTTTTATTAGCTAAGTAAAACATAGCACAGTAACGGTATGTTCATATATGATCTGCAGTCACCCAATGTATATGTTTGTTTTTTTATTTGGGGTCAAAGCTATTGTTATTACCCAGTGTCTATGGGGTGTACACAGATTTTGGGTCAAAGGTCATTAAGGGGTCACTTCCGGTATAAAATGAAAAACCTTCAAATTGTTTTATTTGCTAAGAAAAATATAGGACAGTAACCGTATGTTCACACATGATCTGCAGTCACTCAATGTATATGTGGTATTTTTTTATTCGGGGTCAAATTTAATTAAGGGGTCACTTCCGGTATAAAACGAAATACGTTTAAAATGCATCTTCTTCCACAGATTATGTAGGACAGTGACGCCACTTGCACACATGCATTGTTATTACACAGTGTCTATGGGGTGTACACAGATTTGGGGTCAAATGTCATTAAGGGGGCATTTCCGGTATAAACCGAAATACCTTCAAATGCCCCTTCTGCCACAAAAAGCATAGCAAAGTGATGCCACGTGGACACATGCATTGACATTAGCCAATGTCTATGGGGTTTTCATATATATTGGGGTCAAATGTGATTAAGGGGTCACAACACGGCTGTGTTCGTGGTCTTAGACCACAGCTAAGTCTAGTTCTTTCTTTCTTTCTTTCTTCTTCTTCTTCTTCTTTCTTCTGTCAACCATTACATTTGCTCTAGCACTCACATGCTTACATCGATTTTGACATAACTTGGTCACAATGATCATTGACTGTGCCCCTACATGTCACATGAAACTTGTGGGGTCAAAGATCATGCAGGGGTCACAGGGGTCAAAAACGTGATTTCAACTAAAAATACATCTTCTCCCACAACTTACTTTGGACAGTGACCCCACTTGCACACATGCATTGTTATTTCCCAGTGTCTATGTGGTGTACACAGATTTGTGGTCAAAGGTCATTTAGGGGTCACTTCCGGTATAAAACGAAAAACCTTCACATTTTTTTATTAACTAAGTAAAACATAGCACAGTAACGGTATGTTCACATATGATCTGCAGTCACCTAATGTATATGTGGTATTTTTTTATTTGGGGTCAAAGCTCATTAAGGGGTCACATCCGGTATAAAACGAAATACCTTTAAAATGCATCTTCTTCCACAGATTATGTAGGACTGTAACGCCACGTGCACACATGCATTGTTATTACCCAGTGTCTATGTGGTGTACACATATTTGGGGCCAATGGTCATTAAGGGGTCACTTCCGGTATAAAACGAAAAACCTTTTTTTTATTTGCTAAGAAAAAGATAGGACAGTAACGGTATGTTCACACATGAATTGTAGTTACCCAGTTTATATGTGGTATTATTTAATTTGGGGTCAAAGGTCATTAAGGGGTCACTTCCGGTATAAAACGAAATACCTTTAAAATGCTTCTTCTTCCACAAATTACGTAGGACAGTGACACCACTTGCACACATGCATTGTTATAACACAGTGTCTATGTTGTGCACACATTTGTGGTCAAAGGTCAGTAAGGGGTCACTTCCGGTATAAAACGATATACCTTCAAAATGCCCCTTCTGCCACAAAAAGCATAGCAAAGTGATGCCACGTGGACACATGCATTAACATTAGCCAATGTCTATGGGGTTTTCATATATTTTGAGGTCAAAGGTGATTAAGGGGTTACAACACGGCTGTGTTTGTGGTCTTAGACCACAGCTAAGTCTAGTTCTTTCTTCTTCTTCTGTCAACCATTACATTTGCTCTAGCACTAACATGCTTACATCGATGTTGACCTAACTTGGCCACAATGATCGTTGACCATGCCCCAACATGTCACATGAAACTCTCGGGGTCAAAGGTCACGCAGGGGTCAGAGAGGTCAAAAACGTGATTTCAACTAAAAATGCATCTTCTCCCACCAATTACGTAGGACAGCGAACCCACTTGCACACATGCATTGCTATTACCCAGTGTCTATGTGATGTACACAGATTTGGGGTCAAAGGTCATTAAGGGGTCACTTCCGGTATAAAACGAAAAACCTTCAAAATGTTTTATTAGCAAAGTAAAACATGGGAGAGTAACGGTATGTTTACACATGATCTGCAGTCACCCAATGTATATGTGGTATTTTTTATTTGGGGTCAAATGTCATTAGGGGGTCATTTCCGGTATGGAAAAACGTAATTTCAGCTCAAAATGCATCTTCTCCCACATATAACGTAGGACAGTGATGCCACGTGCACACGTGCATTGTGATTACCCAGTGTCTATTTGGTGTACACAGATTTGGGGTCAAAGGTCATTAAGGGGTCACTTCCGGTATCAAACGAAAAACCTTCAAAAAAATTTATTAGCTAAGTAAAACATAGCACCGTAACGGTATGTTCACATATGATCTGCAGTTATCAAATGTGTATGTGGTATTTTTTTATTTGGGGTCAAAGCTCATTAAGGGGTAACTTCCGGTATTAAAAGAAATACCTTTAAAATGCATCTTCTCCCGCAGATTTTGTAGAACAGTGACGCCACTTGCACACATGCATTGGTATTACTCAGTGTCTATGGGGTGTACACAGATTTGGGGTCAAAGGTCATTAAGGGGTCACTTCCGGTATAAAACGAAAAACCTTCAATTTTTTTTTTTTTTTATTTGCTAAGAAAAACATAGGACAGTAAAAGTATTTTCACACATGACTTGTGATTACCCAGTTTATATGTGGTATTATTTTATTTGGGGTCAAATGTCATTAAGGGGTCACTTCCGGTATAAAACGAAATACCTTAAAAATGCTTCTTCTTCCACAAATTACGTAGGATAGTGGCGCCACTTGCACACATGCATTGTTATAACACAGAGTCTATATGGTGTACACACATTTGGGGTCAAAGGTCAGTAAGGAGTCACTTCCGGTATAAAACAAAATACCTTTAAAATGCATCTTCTTCCACAGATTCTGTAGGACAGTGACGCCACTTGCACACATGCATTGTTATTACCCAGTGTCTATGGGGTGTACACATATTTTGGGTCAAAGGTCATTAAGGGGTCACTTCCGGTATAAAATGAAAAACCTTCAATTTTTTTTATTTGCTAAGAAAAACATAGGACAGTAACCGTATGTTCACACATGATCTGCAGTCACTCAATGTATATGTGGTATTTTTTTAATTCGGGGTCAAATTTCATTAAGGGGTCACTTCCGGTATAAAACGAAATACGTTTAAAATGCATCTTCTTCCACAGATTATGTAGGACAGTGACGCCACTTGCACACATGCATTGTTATTACACAGTGTCTATGGGGTGTACACAGATTTGGGGTCAAAGGTCATTAAGGGGGCATTTCCGGTATAAACCGAAATACCTTCAAATGCCCCTTTTGCCACAAAAAGCATAGCAAATTGATGCCACGTGGACACATGCATTGACATTAGCCAATGTCTATGGGGTTTTCATATATTTTGGGGTCAAATGTGATTAAGGGGTCACAACACGGCTGTGTTCGTGGTCTTAGACCACAGCTAAGTCTAGTTCTTTCTTTCTTTCTTCTTACACAGCCGTGACGTTAGTCACGGCTGTGTCTTTTTTCTTACAGGTTCTTCTTCTTCTTTCTTCTTTCTTTCTTCTTTCTGTCAACCATTACATTTGCTCTAGCACTCAAACGCTTACATCGATTTTGACCTAACTTGGTCACAATGATCATTGACCGTGCCCCTACATGTCACATGAAACTTGTGGGGTCAAAGGTCATGCAGAGGTCAAAGGGGTCAAAAACGTGATCTCAACTAAAAATGCATCTTCTCCCACGACTTACGTATGACAGCAACGCCACTTGCACACATGAATTGTTATTACCCAGTGTCTATATGGTGTACACAGATTTGGGGTCAAAGGTCATTAAGGGGTCACTTCCGGTATAAAACGAAATACCTTTAAAAAATTTTATTAGCTAAGTAAAACATGGGACAGTAACGGTATGTTCGCATATGATCTTCAGTCACCCAATGTATATGTGGTATTTTTTTATTTGAGGTCAAATCTCATTAAGGGTCACTTCGGTATGAAACGAAATACCTTTAAAATGCATCTTCTTCCACAGACTATGTAGGACAGTGACGCCACTTGCACACATGCATTGTTATTATCTAGTGTCTATGGGGTGTACACAGATTTGGGGTCAAAGGTCATTAAGGGGTCACTTCCGGTATAAATCGAAATATCTTCAAAAAATTTTATTAGCTAAGAAAATCTTAGGAGAGTGATGGTATGTTCACACATGAATTGTGTTTACTCAATGTATATATGGTATTTTTTTATTTGGGGTCAACGGTCATTAAGGGGTAATTTCCGGTATAAAACGAAATACCTTTAAAATGCATCTTCTCCCACAAATC
This sequence comes from Amphiura filiformis, assembly GCF_039555335.1. Taxonomy (NCBI): domain Eukaryota; kingdom Metazoa; phylum Echinodermata; class Ophiuroidea; order Amphilepidida; family Amphiuridae; genus Amphiura; species Amphiura filiformis. The sequence goes on along the minus strand of NC_092631.1, from coordinate 43,686,072 downwards.
ACGTAGGACAGTGATGCCACTTACACACATGCATTGTTATTACCCAGTGTCTATGGGGTGTACACAGATTTGGGGTCAAAGGTTATTAAGGGTCGCTTCCGGTATAAAACGAAATAACTTCAAAAAGTTTTATCAGCCAAGAAAAATATAGCACAGAGACGGTACATTCACACATAAATTGATGTTCCTCAGTGTATACGTGGTATTTTTTTATTTGGGGTAAAATGTCATTAAGGGGTCACTTCCGGTCTGAGACATAAAACCTTCAAAATGCCCCTTCTGCCACAAATTACATGGCAAAGTGATGCCACGTGCACACATACATTGACATTAGCCAATGTCTATGAGGTTTTCATATATTTTGGGGTCAAAGGTCATTAAGGGGTCACAACACGGCTGTGTTCGTGGTCTTAGACCACAGCTAAGTCTAGTTATTCTTCTTCTTTCTTCTGTCAACCATTACATTTGCTCTAGCACTCACAAGCTTACATCGATTTTGACATAACTTGGTCACAATGATCATTGACTGTGCCCCTACATGTCACATGAAACTTGTGGGGTCAAAGATCATGTAGGGGTCACAGGGGTCAAAAACGTGATTTCAACTAAAAATGCATCTTCTCCCACAACTTACTTTGGACAGTGGCCCCACTTGCACACATGCATTGTTATTTCCCAGTGTCTATGTGGTGTACACAGATTTGTGGTCAAAGGTCATTTAGGGTCACTTCCGGTATAAAACGAAAAACCTTCACATTTTTTTATTAACTAAGTAAAACATAGCACAGTAACGGTATGTTCACATATGATCTGCAGTCACCCAATGTATATGTGGTATTTTTTTATTTGGGGTCAAAGCTCATTAAGGGGTCACTTCCGGTATAAAACGAAATACCTTTAAAATGCATCTTCTTCCACAGATTATGTAGGACTGTGACGCCACGTTGCACACATGCATTGTTATTACCCAGTGTCTATGTGGTGTACACAGATTTGGGGCCAATGGTCATTAAGGGGTCACTTCCGGTATAAAACGAAAAACCTTTTTTTTTCATTTGCTAAGAAAAAGATAGGACAGTAACGGTATGTTCACACATGAATTGTAGTTACCCAGTTTATATGTGGTATTATTTAATTTGGGGTCAAAGGTCATTAAGGGGTCACTTCCGGTATAAAAACGAAATACCTTTAAAATGCTTCTTCTTCCACAAATTACGTAGGACAGTGACGCCACTTACACACATGCATTGTTATAACACAGAGTCTATGTTGTGCACACATTTGTGGTCAATGGTCAGTAAGGGGTCACTTCCGGTATAAAACGATATACCTTCAAAATGCCCCTTCTGCCACAAAAAGCATAGCAAAGTGATGCCACGTGGACACATGCATTAACATTAGCCAATGTCTATGGGGTTTTCATATATTTTGAGGTCAAAGGTGATTAAGGGGTTACAACACGGCTGTGTTTGTGGTCTTAGACCACAGCTAAGTCTAGTTCTTTCTTCTTCTTCTGTCAACCATTACCTTTGCTCTAGCACTCACATGCTTACATCGATGTTGACCTAACTTGGCCACAATGATCGTTGACCATGCCCCAACATGTCACATGAAACTCTCGGGGTCAAAGGTCACGCAGGGGTCAGAGAGGTCAAAAACGTGATTTCAACTAAAAATGCATCTTCTCCCACCAATTACGTAGGACAGCGAACCCACTTGCACACATGCATTGCTATTACCCAGTGTCTATGTGATGTACACAGATTTGGGGTCAAAGGTCATTAAGGGGTCACTTCCGGTATAGAACGAAAAACCTTCAAAATGTTTTATTAGCAAAGTAAAACATGGGAGAGTAACGGTATGTTTACACATGATCTGCAGTCACCCAATGTATATGTGGTATTTTTTATTTGGGGTCAAAGGTCATTAGGGGGTCATTTCCGGTATGGAAAAACGTAATTTCAGCTCAAAATGCATCTCCTCCCACATATAACTTAGGACAGTGATGCCACATGCACACGTGCATTGTGATTACCCAGTGTCTATTTGGTGTACACAGATTTGGGGTCAAAGGTCATTAAGGGGTCACTTCCGGTATAAAACGAAAAACCTTCAAAAAATTTTATTAGCTAAGTAAAACATAGCACCGTAACGGTATGTTCACATATGATCTGCAGTTATCTAATGTGTATGTGGTATTTTTTTATTTGGGGTCAAAGCTCATTAAGGGGTAACTTCCGGTATTAAAAGAAATACCTTTAAAATGCATCTTCTCCCGCAGATTTTGTAGGACAGTGACGCCACTTGCACACATGCATTGGTATTACTCAGTGTCTATGGGGTGTACACAGATTTGGGGTCAAAGGTCATTAAGGGGTCACTTCCGATATAAAACGAAAAACCTTCAATTTTTTTTTATTTGCTAAGAAAAACATAGGACAGTAAAAGTATTTTCACACATGACTTGTGATTACCCAGTTTATATGTGGTATTATTTTATTTGGGGTCAAATGTCATTAAGGGGTCACTTCCGGTATAAAACGAAATACCTTAAAATGCTTCTTCTTCCACAAATTACGTAGGATAGTGGCGCCACTTGCACACATGCATTGTTATAACACAGAGTCTATATGGTGTACACACATTTGGGGTCAAAGGTCAGTAAGGAGTCACTTCCGGTATAAAACGATATACCTTCAAAATGCCCCTTCTGCCACAAACAGCATAGCAATGTGATGCCACGTTGACACGTGCATTGACATAAGCCAATGTCCATGGGGTTTTCATATATTTTGAGGTCAAAGGTGATTAAGGGGTCACAACACGGCTGTGTTTGTGGTCTTAGACCACAGCTAAGTCGAGTTCTTCTTCTTTCTTCTTTCTGTCAACCACGTTCGTGCCTCTAGCTCCGCAAGGAATTTTATTTTGGGAATCCCATGTCTTCTATAGGTAGGAGCCGTTAATTTCTGTAATATCCCATTATCCCCCCTCCCCCCCAAAAAAATATTTCATAATGCAGAACCATTTCCGACCACGCTAGTAGATGCCATAGTTAAGTAGAGTTTGAGTTGGTGTGGGTGGGGGAGGAGATATAATTATAGATAGTCGATAACCGATAATCAATGATCAATCAGTTATCAACGTTCAGTTAAATTCTAAACCCTAACACGCAAATGATGAAACAGACTCTCGTGTTCAAATGGCTAAGGATGATATCCTTGTGGATACGGGGGGGGGGGTGAAGGGTATTGATTACCGATAATCAATTATCGATTATAGATCATCAATAATCGATTATCAATCATTTAACAATTATTCAATGTTGAAAAATGTATAGGCCTACGCAACCCACAAAACTGGGAATCGCTAAGGATGATTTCCTTCTGGGTATGGGGGGGTTGTGCGTGGAATTAATTATGGCTAATTAATTATCAATTATCGATAATCGATAATCAATCATAGTTTATCAATATCCAATGTTTAAAAATGTATAGACCTACGCAACCGATAAAACGGGATATCTGCATTAATTTGAAAATATGATTTTCTCCAAAGTGCTAGAAAAGCACACTCTTTGACCATTTCTATGCACATCGTATCTCTTGCAACCCGAAGGAACGAAAAAGCTTAAAATTGACATTTTTCGTAAAATGCACATCAAATATTTTGTTCTGAATTGAAAAATCACAAAACTGCCTTTTTCTCAAGAAAAAAAATTGGGACTCGAAGATAAATTTTCTTCAAACTCGTTTTTTAAAATCTTTATATATGCTAAAAAAAAACCAAAACAAAAATCTAAGTTGATACTCCACGTAAATGATTTCGTATACGCTAATCCGAAACCAAACCTAACCATTCTAATAACCCTAACCCTAACCCTAATCCTAATTTCGTGTAAAATAAGGCCTACATGATGAAGAAATAACCAAACTTTATTAGAATATTGGAAACTAACTCAATAATAGCCTCATACCCCAACTCTGCCTGCTGCTTTAGCTTCACTCTTGAATCTCTGTTATTGAACTGTGACAGAAGATTGATATGCAAACTCTCAGAGCGTCCGAAGTTTTGTGTCACGTGACCCTGCTCTGTAATTATTGGTCTAGTATTGGCTCCAACATTGCTTTGGGGGGGGGGGGGGGGGTGCAAGCAATATAAAACATTAATGTTTGCCACTCATGTTACTTGTAATGTTTAAACAAAGAGCACGTTTCTATGGTATCAGTCACAGTAACCTGCGTACTTCTCATGTATATGTTTTTGCTTAACACGTGTGTTATGACCCAAAAATACATCATCTCCAAATACACAGTTCAGTGACCTCGATGCCTCCATTTAACAAGAAAGTTAATCTGCTGTTATAGAGGATCATGCGTTTATACCCAATACACTCAGAGGTCAATTTGTGAGTGCACAAACATTATAGGGTCAACAAAATGTGTCTTTATAATCCGAACAACATGTGACATATTTGTTTATTGAAGAGATAAGATATGCATACTAGCCACAAACCCATAACAAGGAAAATAAAATATCAATTTTGCTGCAAGCCCTCAGAGAAAATTAATATACAAATATTTAAAATCATGTTTTATTACAACGAATCTAATAGTAATAGGAATTTACACACAGCCATGACAACTGCTAAATTAAGCTGTAATGAAGAAAATATAGACTATAAAAAGTCTATAATGAAAAGAAATGTTGTTCTTTTTTATCCATCTCTTTGATAAATATAAAAAAAAAGAATAACCCTTTTGGATAAATTTAAATAAATGTTTCTCGAATTTGGACTAAATGTAGGATATGCCAGATAAGATGTCTTTTTCAATTTCACAGAAAAAGAGTGGGGAAGGAAGTCAGGTTTTTTTTTGGTTTTTTTTTTTGATATTTACATACATTTATATACATCTTTTGGAAGGATACAACATAAAATTTACCCTTTGGAATAATAAAAAAAAAATCCTATAAATTTTTGACAATATAAAGGGTAGGCCTATTGGGTTTTTTTTCAAGTTCTCAGAAAAAGATGGGGGTAGGCGTGGAGGTTACTAATTGCATTTATATATCTTTGTATGCACCTTTTGGAAAGGTAAAAAGATAAAATTAACCTTTGGAATAAATAAAAAGATCCCTGTGAAAGGGAAGGTCCCTTGTCGATTTCTCGAATTTTTGTAAAATTATTGTTAGGCCTATCAAATTGTCTTTTTCAATTTCTCAGAAAAAGAAGGGGTTAGGCGTAGAGGTATTGTGGTATTTACATACCTTTATATCTAACCCTTTGTAGAGGTAAAAATAAACCTTTTGGAAAAATGAGAAAACAAAATAATAAAAAAGAAGAAATAAGGGAAATCTCAAATATAAAAAAAAAATCTCAAATTTGGACTAGATATCGGATATGTAAAAACGGTTCCCTTCAATTTCTTAGAATAAAACCGTTAACAGAGTCTTCATGTCCAGCAAGGCCGCAGAGCCGGAGACTCCCATACGACGACTAAACACTCCAAGTGAGTTCCAATATTTAAGAGCCCCGCAGGTAGACAGGTTGATTGTCGTATTTTCACAGCCTTGTGGAAAAACAATGAATAAAATCCCTATAAAAGGGAAAGGTCTATTTTCGATTTCTCGAATATGGTCTGATTACAGAGCATGCTTGTGGAGTTGTCTTTTTCAGTTTCAGTGTCTCATAAAAAGAGGGGTTTGCAGGGAGATTTATTTGGTTTTCACTCACCTATATTTCAATCTTTGTAAAACCCTATGTAATCCATTGTATTACGGTATAATATCACGTGCGCCCTTTGAGAAAATTTACCCAATTTATCACTTTTTTGGCTCAAAACTTAATGCAGAAGAGAACTAAAAAAAATACCCTAATTGCTTGAAAATCATGTGCATTGTGATTTTTGTACGAAAAAAGGGGCAAAGTGTGATTTTTTTTCTCAAAAATATATACAAATAATGGTTTTTTTGTTATTGTTGTTGATGTTATTGTTGTACACTATTACATTGTAATCAAGGGAACATAACGGCTGGTACAGAACCACTCCTAAATAGAACAAAATTGAAAAACAAAATTGACGCAGCAAACACAAAATGTTATAGCCTATGGAAAACGTTTAAAGGCGAACCCCATTGAAAATAAAGTTATATATCAATGGAAAGATTATGATGTCAGGATACTAAAAATTCTTTTTTCCGATTTTTTTCATGACCAATAAAGCTGAAAAATTAAAAAAATTATTGAAATTGTTGGTCATTTTTAAGGCGCCCAAAAAGCACCCAAATCAATCGTCTATGACCTTGGAAATGCTCGTGACGTAAGCTCAGGGTTCGCAGTCACGTGATCCTACTCGGAAACATGTAAACAAGACTTGCTTCCTGTACTTTGCAAGCTGCCCGGCAAGTCTGATTTTCACAATAAAGCTTGAAATTAGAGGAATCTTCAAGTTGCTGGTTCCTTCTATATATATTAGAAATAATAGAATTATTGTCAACACATAATTCTTCCGTAAATTTTTGACAAAATCAGTCACAACTGGCTGGGTATAATTGGGTAATTGAGTTTGAATTTCGCACTGGGATCAATTCCATGCGCCAATGTTTGCTGCTACCGTATACCGTTCATGTCATGAACTGGATAAACATGATCGTCATTGATCGAATAATACATTAAATACTTGTTTGTGACATTCCCTATTCTTGATTCATTTTAAAATATCTGATTTTTAAAAATATCGTCTTGCAGTAATCAAACAATTTATAAAAAAATCCAGCCCATATAAAGGTTTTCATATTTAGCGCATTTCCACACAATCACGATTGAAAGAAAAGATACTTTAATTATGAAATAAATACAATTTAAGCTTAGTAGATCATTATTTGATGGAATTCTGAAATCTGAATCAAATTAAAATATTGTCACTTGGTGTCACGCTTCTTTAATGATAGTACATTCAGTGTACGGTACTGAAAACGTGAAACATTCATGTTTTATGGATTACCGAACATGATGCGTAAATTGCTGTTGAAGAAATTGCAGGAACCCGATCAAGGTGGACATGCACAAACACAGCGACTCGCTTCGTCCGGTAGAACTTGCGCTGTGTGCCCGGCTGTGTGTTTCAGCAGATTTGATCAATCGCTTATATTTGGAACATTTACTGGAATAAATATTGCTGACGGTCATTTTGTCAGTCACTGAGTTCTACGAGTTCGCCTATCATACATGACCGGTTGTAAAGCGGTTGTAAAGAAATAATTAAAAAACCCTGTACATGTACCTTATTCTATTCCTTCATTTTCTCATTGTGATAAGTTATTCTCAACTTGGTGTGATGATCTGAACTGGTAGCACTAGCAGTTATTTTTTGCAATCTGTTTTCATTCCGGTTCTTCGCCGAATCTTCGCTCTTCGTGCTGTACTGCAATATTCCCTATGCATATCGTGGATGGCTTGGCCTATCCCAAATCATCCCGGCCAGCACTTTTCCCATTTTTAAGTCCACACAGTTTATTCAGGAACTTCATTCTTGATTTGATCATGATGTTTCCTTCATGTTATTCTTATTTTATTGAAGATATTTTTCATTTAAAGTAAGTTGACAATGACTGAATTCGTACATTGGCCCGATGCATGCCACAGTAATGCATGGACATTGTGTTTACAATCAAACCCGGAAGTAACTGTGTGTCCCCGAGCTGACGTCATCAACGAAAGCGCCCAATTTGAACGATTTCGTTTTGTAATTTAGGGGGGTGCCAAGATCCAATCTTTGCATGGAGATTATGTCTAGCCTGGTACACGTACGTTAGGCAAATAAAAAATACTCTTTTCTGCTTCCTGGCATCATAAGCCTTCCATTGATATATAACTTTATTTCAATGAGGTTCACCTTTAAATGTCAGATTAAATTTAGGCACTCAGCAGCTCTCAGCAACACATGATGTAAAAGGCGGTTGAGTTTGAATAACAACTAGACTTAGCTGTGGTCTAACCCACGAACACAGCCGTGTTGTGACCCCTAATGACCTTTGACCCCAAAATATATGAAAACGCCCATAGACATTGGCTAATGTCAATGCATGGGTGCACTTGTGGCAGAAGGGGCATTTTGAAGGTTTTTCGTCTCAGACCGGAAGTGACCCCTTGACATTTGACCCCAAATAAAAAAATACCACATATGAATTGGGTAACCACAATTCATGTGTGAACATACCGTTACTGTCCTATATTTTTCTTATCCAATAAAAATTTTTGAAGGTTTTTCGTTTTATACCGGAAGTGACCCCTTAATGACCTTTGACCTCAAATAAAAATATACCACATATACATAAGGTAAACATAATTCATGTGTGCACATACCGTCACTCTCCTATGTTTTTCTTAGCTTATAAAATTGTTTGAAGGAATTTGGTTTTATACCGGAAGTGACCCCTTAATGACCTTTGACCTCAAATATGTGTATGATTCATAGACACTGGGTAATAGCAATGCATGTGTGCAAGTCGCGTCACCGTCCTATGTAATTTGTGGGAGAAGTAGCATTTTGAAGGTATTTCGTTTTATACCGAAAGTGACCCCATAATGACCTTTGACCGCAAACAAAAAAATACCACATATACATTAGCTTAACATAATTCATATGTGCAAATACCGTCACTCTCCTATGTTTTTCTTAGCAAATACAATTTTTTGAAGGAATTTGGTTTTATACCGGAAGTGACCCCTTAATGACCTTTGACCTCAAATCTGTGTATGATTCATAGACACTGGGTAATAGCAATGCATATGTGCAAGTTGCGTCACCGTCCTATGTAATTTGTGGGAGAAGTAGCATTTTGAAGGTATTTCGTTTTATACCGGAAGTGACCCCTTAATGACCTTTACCTCAAATTTGTTTATGATTTGTAGACACTGGGTAATAACAATGCTTGTGTGCAAGTGGCGTTAGTGTCCTGAGAAATTTGTGGGAGAAGTAGCATTTTAAGTTGAAATCACATTGTTGACCCCTGTGACCCCTATGTGACATTTGACCCCACGGATTTCATAAGACATGTAGGGGCATGGTCATTGATGATAGTGACCAAGTTAGGTCAAAATCGATGCATGCATGTCAATGCTAGAGCAAATGTAATGGTCGACAGAAGAAGAAGAAAGAAGAACTAGACTTAGCTGTGGTCTAACCCACGAACACAGCCGTGTTGTGACCCCTAATGACCTTTGACCCAAAAATAGATTAAAACGCCCATAGACATTGGCTAATGTCAATGCATGGGTGCACGTGGCACCACTTTGTTATGTTACTTGTGGCAGAATGGGCATTTTGAAGGTTTTTCGTCTCAGACCGGAAGTGACCCCTTAATGACATTTGACCCCAAATAAAAATACCACATATGAATTGGGTAACCACAATTCATGTGTGAACATACCGTTACTGTCCTATGTTTTTCTTATCAAATAAAAATTTTTGAAAGGTTTTTCGTTTTATACCAGAAGTGACCCTTTAATGACCTTTGACCACAAACAAAAAAATACCACATATACATCAGGTAAACATAATTTAAGTGTGCACATACTGTCACTCTCCTATGTTTTTCTTAGCTTATAAAAATTTTTGAAGGAATTTGGTTTTATACCGGAAGTGACCCCTTAATGACCTTTGACCTCAAATCTGTGTATGATTCATAGACACTGGGTAATAGCAATACATGTGTGCAAGTTGCGTCACCGTCCTATGTAATTTGTGGGAGAAGTAGCATTTTGAAGGTATTTCGTTTTATACCGGAAGTGACCCCTTAATGACCTTTAACCTCAAACAAAAAAATACCACATATACATTAGGTTAACATAATTCATATGTGCACATACCGTCACTCTCCTATGTTTTTCTTAGCAAATAAAAATTTTTGAAGGAATTTGGTTTTATATCGGAAGTGACCCCTTAATGACCTTTGACCCTAAATCTGTGTATGATTTATAGACACTGGGTGATAACAACGCATGTGTGCAAGTGGTGTTACTGTCCTACAAAATTTGTGGGAGAAGTAGCATTTTGTGTTGAAATCATATTTTTGACCCCTGTGACCCCTGCGTGACCTTTGACCCCACAAGTTTCATGTGACATGTAGGGGCACGGTCAATGATCATTGTTACCAAGTTGGGTCAAAATCGATGTAAGCATGTGATTGCTAGAGCAAATGTAATGGTCGACAGAAGAAAGAAGAAGAAAGAAAGAACTAGACTTAGCTGTGGTCTAACCCACGAACACAGCCGTGTTTTGACCCCTAGTGACCTTTGACCCCAAAATATATGAAAACGCCCATAGACATTGGCTAATGTCAATGCATGGGTGTACGTGGCACCACTTTGCTATGTTACTTGTGGCAGAAGGGGCATTTAGAAGGTTTTTCGTCTCAGACCGGAAGTGACCCCTTAATGACATTTGACCCCAAATAAAAAAATACCACATATGAATTGGGTAACCACAATTCATGTGTGAACATACCGTTACTGTCGTATGTTTTTCTTATTAAATAAAAAATTTTGAAGGTTTTTCGTTTTATACCGGAAGTGACCCCTTAATGACCTTTGACCTCAAACAAAAAAATACCACATATACATAAGATAAACATAATTCATGTGTGCACATACCGTCACTCTCCTATGTTTTTCTTAGCTTATAAAAATTTTTGAAGGAATTTGGTTTTATACCGGAAGTGACCCCTTAATGACCTTTGACCTCAAATCTGTGTATGATTCATAGCCACTGGGTAATAGCAATGCATGTGTCAAAGTTGCGTCACCGTCCTATGTAATTTGTGGGAGAAGTAACATTTTGAAGGTATTTCGTTTTATACCGGAAGTGACCCTTAATGACCTTTGACCTCAAACAAAAATACCACATATACATTAGGTAAGCATAATTCATGTGTGTACATACCGTCACTCTCCTATGTTTTTCTTAGCTAAGAAATTTTTTTGAAGGAATTTCGTTTTTTACCGGAAGTGACCCTTTAACGACCTTTGACCTCAAATCTGTGTATGATTTATAGACGCTGGGTAGTAACAATGCATGTGTGCAAGTGGCGTTACTGTCCTGAGAAATTTGTAGGAGAAGTAGCATTTTGAGTTGAAAACACGTTTTTGACCCCTGTGAACACTACGTGACCTTTGACCCCACGAATTTCATGTGACATGTAGGGGCATGGTCAGTAATGATAGTGACCAAGTAAGGTCAAAATCGATGCCTTCATGTAAATGCTAGAGCAAATGTAATGGTCGGCAGAAGAAGAAGAAGAAAGAAGAAAGAAGATCCTGTAAGAAAAAAGACACAGCCGTGACTAATGTCACGGCTGTGTAAAGAACCTGTAAGAAAAAAGACACAGCCGTGACTAACGTCAACGGCTGTGTAACTAGACTTAGTTGTGGTCTAAGACCACAAACACAGCCGTGTTGTGACCTCTTAATGACATTTGACCCCAAAATCTACGAAATCCCCATAGACATTGGCTTGTAATGTCAATGCATGTGTGCATATAGTATCACTGTGCCATGTTATTTGTGGCAGAAGGGACATTTTGAATGTTTTTCGTCTTGGACGAGAAGTGACCCCTTAATGACCTTTGACCCCAAATGAAAAAATACCACGTATACACTGGGTAACATCAATTCATGTGTGAATATACCGTCACTGTGCTATGTTTTTCTTGGCTGATAAATTTTTTTGAAGGAATCCGGTTTTATACCGGAAGTGACCCCTTAATGACCTTTGACCTCAAATCTGCGTATGATTGACATACACTGGGTAATAGCAATGCATGTGTGCAAGTTTCGTCACCGTCCTATGTAATTTGTGGGAGAAGTAGCATTTTGAAGGAATTTCGTTTTATACCGGAAGTGACCCCTTAATGACCTTTGACCCCAAATAAAAAATACCACATATACATTAGGTAAACATAATTCATGTTTGCACATACCGTCACTCTCCTATGTTTTTCTTAGCTGAGAAAATTTTTTGAAGGAATTTCGTTTTTTACCGGAAGTGACCCCTTAATGACCTTTGACCTCAAATCTTTGTATGATTTACAGACATTGGGTAATAAAAATGCATGTGTGCAAGTGGCATTACTGTCCTACACAATTTGTGGGAGAAGTAGCATTTTCAGTTGAACTCACGTTTTTGACCCCTGTGACCCCTACTTGACCTTTGACCCCACGAATTTCATGTGACATGTGGGGGCGTGGTCATTGATGATTATGACCAAGTTAGGTCAAAATCGGTGTACGCATGTCAGTGCTAGAGCAAATGTAAAGGTCGACAGAAGAAGAAAGAAAGAACTAGACTTAGCTGTGGTCTAAGACCACGAACACAGCCGTGCTGTGACCCCTTAATGACCTTTGACCCCAAAATATATGAAAACCCCATAGGCATTGGCTAATGTCAATGCCTGTATGCATGTGGTATCACTTTGACATGTTATTTGTGGCAGAAGGGGCATTTTGAAGGTTTTCGTCTCAGACCGGAAGTGACCCCTTTATGACCTTTGACCCCAAAAGAAAAAATATCCCATATACACTGGCTAACCACAATTCATGTGTGAACATACCGCTACTGTGCTATGTTTTCCTTAGCTAATACAATTGTTTGAAGGTATTTCATTTTTTACCGGAAGTGGCCCCTTAATGACCTTTGACTCCAAATCTGTGTACACCCCATAGACACTGGGTAATAACAATGCATGTGTGCAAGTGGCATCACTGTCCTACGTAATTTGTGGGAGAAGATGCATTTTAAAGGTATTTCATTTTATACCGGAAATGACCCCTTAATGACCTTTGACCCCAAACAAAAAATACCATAAATACATTGGGTAAACACAATTCATGTGTGAACATACCATCACTCTCCTATTTTTTTCTTAGCTAATAAAAATGTTTGAATATATTTCGATTTATACCGGAAATGACCCCTTAATGACCTTTGACCCCAAATCTGTGTACACCCCATAAACACTGGGTGATAACAATGCATGTGTGCAAGTGGTGTCACTGTCCTACGTAATTTGTGGGAGAAGATGCATTTTAAAGGTATTTCGTTTTATACCGGAAGTGACCCTTATTAATGACCTTTGACCCCATATACAAAATATCACATATACACTGGGTTACTGCAACTCATATGTGAGCATACCGTTACTGGCCTATGTTTTGTTTAGCTAATAAAATTTTTTGAATGTATTTCGTTTTATACCGGAAGTGACCCCTTAATGACCTTTGACCCCAAATCTGTGTACACCACATAGACACTGGGTAAAAACAATGCATGTGTGCAAGTGTGCCCGCTGTCCTACGTAAGCTGTGGGAGAAGATGCATTTTAGTTGAAATCACGTTTTGACCGTATGACCTCTGCGTGACCTTTGACCCCATGAGTTTCATGTGACATGTAGGGGCACGGTCAATGATCATTGTGACTAAGTTAGGTCAAAATCGATGTAAGCATGTGAGTGCTAGAGCAAATGTAAAGGTTGACAGAAAGAAGAAAGAAAGAACCTGTAAGAAAAAGGACACAGCCGTGACTAATGTCACGGCTGTGTAATTTAGAATTAAGTTCCAAACAATTTCATAGAACTAATCTCCATAGCCAGACCAGGTCTAACGTTAGATCCGGTCTAACTCGTTTTGTGCACATATATAAGGACCATAACTTTTAACAGAAAAGATTTAAATGTATTGGTTCTATAAAGGGCATAAAAGCGTTTTAGGCCTAATAACATTCATAAAACATTTTTGAAAACGTGATGTAAAACACTATTGACGAAAAAAATTTTTGCCCAAAATATTTGATAATAACGTTCTAAGAACGTATTCATGATCTTTTATGTTATTAAGGGGGTACTACACCCCTGTGGTAAATTTGTGACTATTTTTGCATTTTTCTCAAAAAATGAATAACTCGCTGGTAAAAAAAGTTATGTAGATTATTGGGGCAAGGATTCCAATTATTACACTTAAATTTCAGTGACTCAAGACAAGTGGTTCAGTATATATGATCCGAAATGAGGTACATCCTAGCGGTACCTAATTTCTTATTATAAATAACGAACCGCTTGTCTTGGGTCACTGAAATTCCAGTGTAGTAATTGGATTCCTTGCCCCTATAATATACATAACTTTCGTTACCACTGTGTTATTAGTTTTTGAGAAAAATGCAAAAATAGACACACATTTATCGAGGGGCGTAGTATCCCCATAAAACGTTTTGAATAAACGTTTTAAGAACATTTTTGTGTTTGCAGGGTAGGCAGTGGCGTAACGTGAGTCATGGCACCGATCATCATGGGGGAGGGGGGGGGGGCGCACCGGGTCTGAATTTTCGATGATTTCCTATACTATAAAAAATCGATGGTGGGGTGACCCCTTCCCCTTATGGCGCTACACCACTGGTTATATATAGGGTTAGGGTTAAGGGGTGTATGGGTTAGTAGAACTTAGTACAAGAAAAGTTACGGTTAGGGTTGGAGTGAGTTAGATTTAGTGTTAGATAGGTGTGCCCTAAATTTAGCCTAGAAAAAAAGGAGGGACCCTTGCGAGTAAAAGAAACTTGGGATGAATCGTTACTCTAACATTCGACATGAAAATAACACATATACTTGCCTATACCAAGTTTAATTGGACATGCACTTGTGAACTTTCAGCTCATTATTTTCAGTTTCGCCATCAACCTGCTTTGTGACGTTATCAATTACAAAAATATACTAGACTTAGCTGTGGTCTAAGACCACGAACACAGCCGTGTTGTAACCCCTTAATGACCTTTGACCCCAAAATCTACGAAAACCCCACAGGCATTGCCTTATGTCAATGCATGTGTGCACATAGTATCATTCTGCCATGTTATTTGTGACAGAAGGGACATTTTGAATGTTTTCGTCTTGGACCGGAAGTGACCCTTTAATGACCTTTGACCCCAAATAAAAAAATACCACATATACATTAGGTAAGCATAATTCATGTGTGTACAAACCGTCAATCTCCTATGTTTTTCTTAGCTAATACAATTGAAGGAATTTGGTTTTATGCCGGAAGTGACCCCTTAATGACCTTTGACCTCAAATCTTTGTATGATTCATAGACACTGGGTAATAACAATGCATATGTGCAAGTTGCGTCACCGTCCTACGTAATTTGTGGGAGAAGTAGCATTTTAAAGCTATTTCGTTTTATACCGGAAGTGACCCCTTAATGACCTTTGACCTCAAACAAAAAAATACCACAAATACATTAGGTTAGCATAATTCATATGTACACATACCGTTACTTTCCTATGTTTTTCTTAGCTAATAAAATGTTTTGAAGGAATTTGGTTTTTTACCGGAAGTGACCCCTTAATGACCTTTGACCTCAAATCCGTGTATGATTTATAAACACTGGGTAATAACAATGCATGTGTGCAAGTGGCGTTACTGTCCTACGAAATTTGTGGGAGAAGTAGCATTTTGAGTTGAAATCACGTTTATGACCCCTGTGACCCCTACGTGACCTTTGATCCCACGAAATTCATGTGACATGTAGGGGCCTGGTCAGTGATGATAGTGACTAAGTTAGGTTAAAATCGATGAATGCATGTAAATGCTAGAGCAAATGTAATGGTCGGCAGAAGAAGAAGAAAGAAGAAAGAAGAAGATCCTGTAAGAAAAAGACACAGCCGTGACTAACGTCACGGCTGTGTAAAGAACTAGATCTACGATAGGTTGTGCTCACAGAGCACGAGCCTTAGCCAGTGATGTTTGATATGTTTCGGATACAGTACAGATAGAAAATGTGCGGGTTAGTCCTCAGTACCCAGGACCCGCAATGCTATACTTCGTCAACTCGGGAGTTGACAAAGTATTAAATCCAAGTCTCGTTTCTTACTAGGGCAATTTTCAATGTACATAGAAGCAAATCCTAATTTAGATTTAATAATCCCTTAAAACGATGTCGATTATATTGGACGAACTTTTCTAGTAATTTCGTTTTCATTATAATTACTTTTGTTTATGGTGGAAGAAATAACAATCATACCAATTACCAATAAAAGAATCATGACAATAACGTTTTATTGCGCAAGTTAACATTCATTCGCACATTTCAATGCACAGAGTATCATCTGTTATTTCCAACAGAATTGCAATTTATTTGCAAGAAAAGCTTTTATTGCAACTTGTTATTTTAATATTGATGATTACATTTATCTGGTTTGGAACAAAGGAAAAGCACGCAATTAATTAAGTCTGAATCTTAATAGTTTACTCAAAGCATTCAGTTAATGTAGATATCGGATTATAATTGTTGGATTTTATTAATTTGGATATCATTATTATTAATCTAATTACTATGATATATAGATGTAATTAAAGTTTGTTTAAAGTTGACACAATTATAATAACTAATATAACATGTCTAATGTTACTGTACTGTAAAAAGCGTAACCAGCATTGTCATTATTGCACTTGGTTTTATTCGCGATTTTTAGTAAAACGACCTCAAATAATTGTCGAAGCAACGCTGATCTTATGATAAATGGATACAAATGTTAAATACACATTTCTTGACATACGGAGATGGTCACAGTTTATTATGAATTTTTAATTGCAATAAAGGTCGGATTGTGATAACTGTAGTACGCTGTGAGAACCGATGCTTGATATGCTCGTGGCGTTGGTTTAACATATATGTGGTCTAAGAGAGTCCCTTTAGCAGTTGTGGATTCGGAGATAACTTGATCATATGATCTAAACACTGGCAAAATACTTTCCTTCAGCAAGTTGCGATTAAAGTGTCCCGTTAGTACTGTGTAATCGATATCTAGTAGTTCGATTTGAGCAGTTATGTCATTCATTTCCATGCTAAATACTCTGGAACTTGTTGCTACCGGCTTATAGATTGACGCAATCAGTAAATTTGTTTTTCCGTGTGTTCTGATGGCAAGCACATCACACTCGTTGGTCGGAAGTGGTAAGACTGTATAGGTTACACTATTTTGAATGTACATTGCGACACCTCTGCCGTTTCCAGAATTTACTGATTCTAATGAGCATCCGTCGATTGAGATAGCGTCCATGTTACTGTCGTTGGTGAGCCATGTTTCAGATAAGCAGATTACATGTGCCTTTCTGATTTCTGTATTCTTTTTGAGATCTTCTATATGACGATGTAAGCTTTGAATATTGTGATGAGCGATGATGAAATATTTGTTGTGATCAATTTCTATCAATTTGTTGGCATTCGATAAGTCACAAATAGCCATTTTTGCCACGTTTTCTGCAATATGCTCGTTACAAAATATTCGAGATTGTTCATAGTTCCTCAAATACATTCCTTCGAGATGGGTAACTCGACTAAGTGCAACATATGCCATGGCTGATTTGACACCTTTCAAAGAAATCACAGCCTGGTCGGTTGTTTGTCCCTGTACTTTGTGAATAGTTACAGCCCATGCGAGTTTTAATGGAATTTGCTCTCTGGTCGTGGAGTATGTTTTTCCTCTTACCCGGAACGTTTCTTTACGAGGTTTTATGGGTACACATCCTGCATAGTGAGGTGGTATAAATTGTGATGTTCGTGATTTTAATCCAATTCGGTCACTGTCAAATTTCACATATACAACAGTTGGCATATTTTCCGAGTTGCCGAATTCGATTCCTTTGACTATACCAGAAACACCATTACACAGGCCATCCAAAACATCTACATTCGCTATGAGCATAACTCGGGCGTCTACTGCTAGTTTGAGATAAGATGTCAGTGATGTGTCGTCTGTTCGTGATGTTTGATGTGGAGTTTCATGCACTTTGATAATTCGTCCATCGCTTTGGTCAACATCAGCAGCTTTGATAGTATACTTCTCGGTGCTTAACGATGCAAGTTTTTCCTCATTGTGGTTATCGACATCTTTGTTACCAGAAAACAAATGTAATGCGTTCGAAGGAGCTGTGAGGACATTACCTTTTACTCTGCGTGATTGCAGTAATTGCTCGTCTTCGTCATGAAGCGGTTCGTTTCGTTTGCGAACGCGAAGTCGGTTGAGCATTTGTGCAAAAACAGCATCGTCTCTTTGTCTCATTATTTCTGTAAGCTGAACGATTTCAAACAAAGGATTCCAGATATCTTTCAAGATTTCTTCGTGTGGAAAGCACAATGGTCTAGGTGGGAAAATTGGTGGTAATTGGTAGAAATCTCCCACTGCTAAGATAGATACATTGCCAAAGTAAGAAGAATAAGATGTTCCCTTAATTTGCTGCAAACGTCCATGTATATATGACAGTTGGGTTGTACTAACCATTGAAATTTCATCTATTATCACTAGCTGAAGATGGTGATATTTTGCACGCAGTGTATTGAGAGTCTGTTCACCAAGTGGTCTGTAGTCTTTCTGTAATTTAGGGGGAATTCTTAAGGCAGTACAAATCGTTTGACCAGAGATATTGAAAGCAGCTGTTCCCAAGTGAGCAACTAGTAGAACGGTAATATCATCGATATATTCTGTTATGGATGCAAATGCTTTTTGGGCATAATAACTCACACATTTGATGACATGAGACTTTCCAGTTCCAGCACCTCCAGTAAGAAAAATATGAAATGGGGGTACATTGCGATCTCTTGATTTCTCGTCGCACCACTTTGAAACATAATTAAATAGCTGCCGTTGTTTATCATTAAGTTGTCGCATCATAGACTCGGCTTGCTCTTCTGTTATTTCTGGGTTGCACGTTTCAATTGCACACCTTGGTTGATCGTGTTCGTTAGATGTGTTTTGAGATTGGAATTCAGGTATTTCTATTTCAGCAAAGTCATCATCTGAATCTTGGACTATGTTACGGTCCAATTCGTCGTCAAGGCGCTGTTGTTCACCTTGTGGATTTATGACAGCCCATGCATCTTGAAGATCTATCGCATCTTGTAGTGCATCCCATGCTGCATCTATGTCTTCATTTTCTGGTTCAAAGTCTGCCATATTATGTTTTACTACATCTTTGACTCTCTCTTTCTTGCCATTGACTTGTGTGTAACCTTTCATATAATAATCTGTAACATATGAATTTGGTTTGATATTCTCATTCCTGTGTGGTAGATATAAGCGTAGCATGTTCATATGATAACGCTCACTATATTTCTTCATTGACACTCTTGGATAGCGAATAACAGCCGGCTTTCCTTGCGTGCGTTCTCGCATTTTGACAGAACAGGTATGAAGTTTTATAATGGGTTGATGGTTACGTTGAGAGTTAATCTGCTTCTGTTTTGCTTGTTCGTCACAGGGAACTTGATCATTTTGACATTTATCTGGTTCGTCTTGATTCATGGCTTCACTATGCGTTTCCTCTTCGTCACTTTCATCACTATCTGTTTCGTCATCAGTTTCTTCATTTGCATTGATGTTGTCTGATTTGCTTGATACTTGGTAATGACTAGAGAAAAATGTAGCCATGCACATGTTGTTGTACTTTGCTGTTTTTGGTCTACCTATATATTTTTCGATTTGCGATGTCATCCAGACTTGCTCAGATTTCCCTGCATTTTCTTGAAGTTGGTTTAATGGTAAGGATAACTTTTGCCCATTCATGTCTGTTTGTAGAAATATAATATTTCGTGTCGACTTTCTCAAGGGCATACTGCAAACTAGGTAAATAGCACCCATCACGCTAATTTCTCTGTGTTGAAGGTAAACAGTACCAAGTTTTCTAAATTCCGATACAGCATCATCATTTCCCTCAGCTGCTTCTTTCTGTGCACGTTTGAGCAGGTCACCCATTTCTCTTTCGGATTTCGTAATGTAAGAAAGCATGTACATGGCGGCTGCATACGGATCGAACACATACTGTATGTCCATATTCCCATTCCAGCAGCGAATTAAATGAGGATTATAATTATTAACCCATTGATCTTGAACGCGTCGTTTGAGGTACATGGTGTTCTTCTTTGCAATAAGTGCTAAATATTCCTCAAATTCAGACTGTGTGAGTCCTGCGTTATGGAGTACTTGTTTAAAATCTGCATCGGTAGCTTCTACAAGCTCCCACACTTTCTTTAGCGTTTCTGTTGCTTTCTTTTCAGCTTCATCCTTTCCGCTAGCGCTGCTACGTAATTAGGATCGTTTTCATTTCCGTCAATTCCATCAATAGGTCTACAAATAAAGGTGTTGTTGGATGGTGGTTTTGGGAAATTAAAGCGACATACTTTTCCAGTCTTTCTGCATGACTTTGTGTGGTGTTTGGTATGCATTTGCACACTTGTCACTATTTCATGTAGTTCTTCGTCACTCTCTGGTGGAAGTTCGCAAGAAACATACTTGTCAACAAATTCAGTGACTGTGTGGTCGTTATCAGGGTCATCCTTTTTTAACTTTGGTGCATCTTTAACCCATATCACCATGTGAATGTGAGGCCAACCTCGTTGTTGAAATTCTGTTCTGTAGTAATAGTCCTCGACATTTCCAATTGGATTGGCTTTCGACATAATCACATTATTAATGTAGGTACGCACTCTTTGTTGAAACATTTTGGCTGCTGCTGCTGGATTGGACATGATTATACTACAATGATCTTCCCATGTCATGTTTTTATGCTGGTCTTCTGTCATGGCTGGTTTTCCTTGTGATATAAGAATACCGTTGTCTATTTCGATCCAACGTCTGTCGGCAGCACTACATGTCACAAACCATGTTGGGATTCCTAGCTGACGAATCATTGCAAACAGATCTCGCTTTGATTTTTCCCAGTACGCAGGTGTCCCTCTAATTTGAGTAAGGAATATATATCCTTGGTCCCTTTTGATAAGTTTCTTCACTTCTTCATGATCTCGAAACATAGACGCAGTTAGTTTTTTTCCATCTGCAGTCTTCGTACATCCTACCCTGATAGCGATAGACACATTGGAATTAATCTGTTCAACCTCTGTTGCATAGAGAGCGAAAAATGTGTATTCGGGATTCCTGGCCCATCTATTATCAGCTGAAAACAGTCTAGCATTGAAGTAACGTGAAGACGATAGTTTCTGTTTTCTTTCTTCTGTGTAAGTGTTTCTACCATCAGGAAATTCAGCAGGAAAGCACTTTGCCTCCATTTCTAAAACTTTTTCAGGTCTGCTTCCTTCACCTGGAGCCAGGGACATTATTGATTCGTTGTGTTTGTCTGCAAGGTATTGAGTAAAATCCACGGGATGTAGAAACGAATATAATGGTGCTGATGTGTTTGTAATGTCGTCTTCAGCTTCATCTGATACATCATTTTCATTGTTTTGATCACTTTGATCTTGCTCATCATTGTCAAATTGTTCATCATTTCCATCTTGCATGTTATCATTCAAATTATCCTCAACATTGGGATGAGATGACTCTGCAATAGGATATTCAGCATCACGTTTGCTAGTATCAGTACAATCTGCATTACAAACTGAATTACTGCTTGGGTTAACATCAACGTTATCGGAAATGTCAAGGTCATAGCTGCTGACATCGCTATCATAGTCCAAGTAATCATCATTATTATAATATTCCATGCATTCAATACTGGAATCATCGTGCTTATCATCTATGTCATCATTCATTGCTGAAATTTCAACTGGTGCTACTTGGGACATTACTTCATCTATATGATCGTCGCTCTCTTGATCTTGCTGGGGTAGATTACGAAGTAACTGATCGTCCAGCATAGTATCAAAGTCGTCAAAGTTTATGTCAATATCTTGATATTCGGGATTGTTCACCCAGTCTAGCGCTTTTCTTACTTTACTTGGATTCACATCCTGGCACATGTGGTGTCCTTTATATTCTAATTTCCTTTTCAATTTGACTCTGATGAGGCTTTGATCTGTTGGCAGTCGTGGTAAGCATCGAACAGTATTGGTGATATCAGCTTTGACGCATACAACCTGTCCGCTAATTCCTTTTTGAGCACCTTTTATAAGCGGAATCATCTTCATAAATGGTAAGGCAGGACAAATAAGATGTCTTTCTAGCATATTCAACTGCGACAATTCAAGAGGTTGTTCGTACAAGCCTAAACCGTTCACAGATGCTAATTTTGGAATACGTTTGGACATGACGTTTAGATGACATGCATCACAGATCCAAGTTTTGTTGTCATGTTTGTCTATCATAACAGGAAAGTTATCAATATTGACGTTGGTCGACAAACTTTGCCTAAGAATTGATTGATTATATCTGTCTCTATATAATGCTCTAACCTGCTTTTTGAAAAATACACGTTGACAAATTTGACCAAATGTATTTTAATTGTTGATCTTCTTTGCAAGATTTCTGAAACTTGGCAACAATCATATCTATGTCAGATTGTTTCTCGAGTCTATTTTCCTTTTTGGTAGCTTTTTTTTTCCAGATCCTGATATGATTCTTTTGATTGTATTCGTGCTTTCTGACGCTTTGTTTCTGCCTTTTCAGGATTTTGATACGATTGTTTTGATTGTTGTTTCTTTTTGTTTGCCTTTTCAGGATTTTGATACGATTGTTTTGATTGTTGTTTCTTTTTGTCTCCCTTTTCAGGATTTTGATACGATTCTTTTGATTGTATTCGTGCTTTCTGACGCTTTGTTTCTGCCTTTTTAGGATTTTGATACGATTCTTTTGATTGTATTCGTGCTTTCTGACGCTTTGTTTCTGCCTTTTCAGGATTTTGATACGATTCTTTTGATTGTTGTTTCTTTTTGTCTGCCTTTTTAGGATTTTGATACGAATCTTTTGATTGTTGTTTCTTTTTGTTTGCAAATTCTGGTGATGCATACTGTTCTTTTGATCTTTTCCTTTTCCGGGCTCGAATTTCATCTTGTGTAGTTGTTGGTAGATGTGCGAACCATTTGTCGTACCTTGAAAGTCTTTCACGTGGTTTTATTACGTTTTCTTCAATATGACTATGGTTTAATGTAATTTCATCCATATCTGTGTATGTCAAATCAGTAACAGTATTCCCCGTGGAACATCCTGATTCAGTTTCCATATCTTCTTGCACATGACTTTGATTCGAGTTTGATTCAAGAGTGTTTATTTCTACAGACACTGGCTGAATAGCAAAGTTTCTTGGGTTCAAGTTTAACTTGGTAGCTAACACCTGTAAGTGATTATGCAAATTGTCAATGTCTTCAAAAAACAATACAACAGCAGTGCCTTCGGATGTAGGAAAACCGAATTCATCCCGTGAATGCGAGTCACAAAATATATAATGTTCAGTTGTAGTATCCTTGTAGATTGCCATCATTGAGGAACCAAATATCAAAATGTTCATATTTGACACGATAAACGCTTGTTGTAATTCAACATCGAGTGGTTCAAATGCACTGCCGAGACGTTCATCCAGTGTTCCATATCTTACGTTCTCGTAATGAATTGCATATGATGAGGTTCCAATAATGCAATTTGTTGGCAATTGATCATGATATAAATATTTGCTACTATGGAGTTCACCCGATGCCATAAGTTTCTCAGATGTGACTTTGTACAACTCATCACCGCATCGCAAAATACCATCTATATTGTTGGATGTTATTTCAGGCAAAATGTTTGGAATACAACAAAGCATTGCAAGTGCATTACACTACACGAACACTGAACGCCTCTGGATTCGGCACTGAATTGGTCATCTCCTTGATTAAAGTTCCCAAATATTCTTTTTACATAATTGATTTCTATGCCACTTTCACTGATGATATCAACTGCGTCTTTATCAAGATCATAATTTCTATTAACATCTTGTTCATTTTCCTTTACAACACAAGATAATATATTTTTGTTCTCAGTATCATGAGAAGTTGTTTTGTTTTGCTTGCTAGCGTGGTAGCTCTTTCTGGCACGTGACCTTGCTGAACGACGCGGCATCGTTATTTATATCAGGTACCACAATATAATGTCAAGAAAAGCAAGAATATAATTGTTTACAATATTTAGGTGAATATCAGCGATAGTTTGGAAACGAATTCGCAACGCTAGTAACTTCAAACCTTGAAATAATGGTACGTTAAATGATTATTGAAACTGTTAACTATCTGTATAAAATACAACAATACAAAGTACAAAATAACAACTTTATGAATATAATTGTAACTAAATTTCAACTTTTTATCAAACAACTATATAAAATACTATAAAAGCTAGGTAATAAATGTAACTTTTAAACAAACAACTAGGCCTAGTCTTTATAAAACACTATAAGAGCTAGTAACAAAATAATTATATTCTTTGAACTTAAAAATATATCAAAGTTCTTGAAATGTTGTAAATATATTTGTAAACCGAAGATTGGATCACATCCAGTACTTCACGTATTCGTGTCGTAAACGAAGGAATAAGATATCCGTAGGCGGGGCTGCACGTAGAGTCTATCCGCTATAGCGCCTGATAATAATGTAAAATACATTAAATTACACAACGTTTCGGGTATAACCCTTTTACAAGTGTGAGCAAATGCAATGATACCTTACAGAAGCAAGCAAAAAATGTGTGAGGCCATGAACAAAGGGAAGAAAAAACCCATTGGTAATGACCAAACACTTACATAATGAGATAAAGAAAGAACAAACCAAGCAAAAAGGAGAAGAAAACATCCTTTGTGCCTGACAGAACTTGTATACAAAAACAGTGGTAAGTGAGAAAATGATAACAACTACAAAAAGTAGTACAGCAGAAACATGATAAAATAAAGTTGGGTAGAACCGCAGATACATGAAAAACAATGAGTCATAAGCTAAAAGTGTCAAATTTGCTGTTTAAGCCACCAGGCTGAACAGTGCCGAGCTTGTAAATGAGTTTATGTTCTGCCATGATGCGATCCTTGCTGTTTCCTCTGGCATTGATGGCAGCGGTTACCTTGATGTCGTTGATGGTACATGTGGAAGGGGGGTTAAAATGCCGCGCTACAGGAAAACCATTAACATTGCATTTGATTGACCGCAGGTGTTCAGTGAAGCGGTCAGCAAGTCTTCTGCAGGTTTCCCCGACATAGAGGATGTTGCAACGGGTGCAGATAATGATATAAACTAGATTACAAGAAGTGCAAGTGAAATGGTTGGCTATATTGAAGTGTCCGGAGGGACAATGGATTTGATGGTATGATTCCATGGTGACATAATTGCAAGTGTTGCAGCGACGTCTGCCGCAGCGGTATGTGCCGATGTTGGTAGTGTCCGGTGTTGGGGAGAGGGATGAGATGCTCTAACAAGATGGTTCGAAATGTTGCGAGCTCTTCTGAAAGCAGTGACCGGAGGATCCTTGAAGATCTCTGACGTGGTGGGATCAGATTGGAGAGTCTTGAAATTTTTGAAGATAATGTTACGGATGGGGATGTTTCTGGGGTGATATGTGAGGACTAAAGGGGTGCGATTGGGTTTATTCTCCCCGGATTTCTGCAAAGCATGGTTCCTATTAATGTCTTTAACCCGTTGGTAGGCAGACCGAGTAATGTCTGCTGGGTAACCACGTTTCTCAAAGAAACCAACCATCTCTTCAGCAGCATTGTCGAAGTCATTCTGCTCACTGCAGATGCGTTTTGCCCTGAGAATTTGGCTGTATGGGATGGATTTTTTACAGGCTGGTGGGTGACTGGAGTCAAATCGGAGGAAGTTATGTGAATCAGTCTCTTTGTAGTAGAGAGTGGTGTTGATAGAGTCCCCTTGTATGTGGAGCTTGAGGTCCAAAAAAGATAGGCTGGCGTCGGAAATTTCATGAGTGAATTTAATGGAATCGTGATAGGTGCTGACGTGGTTAATGAATAAATCGAGGTTGTGGCGGGGTCCAGAAAAAATACCAAGGACATCATCGATGTATCTCTTGTAGAAGACCGGGGTAGGGCCATCGTATTGGCTCAACATAGTCCGCTCAATATATCCCATTGTTTTTTCTTGCTTCTGTAAGGTATCATTGCATTTGCTCACACTTGTAAAAGGGTTATACCCGAAACGTTGTGTAATTTAATGTATTTTACATTATTATCAGGCGCTGTGCCAAACTTTGTATACCCAACTGTCGACCATATAAATAACCAGCGTCACGCAGAACTTCGACCTCTATATATATATATATATATATATATATATATAGATATATATCATCCGTCTGATGATCGGTATACCCAATGATCGTAAGTGAGGGTATGCTGTGAAACTAGTAGTAACGGTTGCCTTTTCCAGAGGTCTATACTTTGAATTTGTTTCTACGCTCACCTGTAATGGGTTTGAGCACTTTTAATTCCAAAGTTAGTCACCTGCAAAATAATACTTGTTATATATATATATATATATATATATATATATATATATATATATATATATATATATAAGCATTCAGTGTCGAACTATTGTCATATTTGACGTAAACAGTTTGATATCGTGATACTTACAGGGTGTATCAAAATCATTATGCTCCGAATGTTTCCAATTGTTTTTTTTAATCACGTTTTCATGTTGCTGAAACGTGTTGGCAATTTTGTTTAAATATTCAAATTGCTAAGAATACCAGATTTAATAAGAATTTTAACTTATGAGAATTGCATTTTTCTGTCAATCAATAGTGCGCTTTTTAAGGAGGTTTTATTTTCATGATTCTATCACAAAAATGGCTTGGTGGCGTTATACGTATCCACAATGACGTGTTTTGAATGTTTGAAAGCAAGTTTGATAGAGTATAATATCTCTAAAATGCAACGAAAAATTCCAACAAAATCATCAGATCAAGAAGTACTTAATACCGGCCCATACCGTTTCAATCGGTATAATTTGCATGCCAAATGAAATCAATTTTTTACTTTTAATATTTTCTTGAAAATGACTCATGTGTCAAGAACAATCAATTTGATACAGTTCGTATAGTACTGTTAACAGTTTTAATGTTTTTTTGGCATGGAAAAAGTAATATATCAAATATGGGCTACAATGTGATTGTCATGCTTTGCTGCCTCCGTCAAATATGATAATGGTTACTAAATATGAATCAGTCTACATAAAACGTATAAGATAGTGCTTTATAATCTTTAAGGTCTGATTAATATTATAGGAGAAAGCGAAGCTTGTACAATATGGACTGTTTCAAAACTTTTTGGCAATTGCTTATTTTCATTTGTGACTTCTACAATGCGCTTTCATTAATGTCTTCTTTATAGCTTCATAGTATGTGGCTTCTAATTATCATCTTTCTTGTGATTTTTAATGGAGTATTTAATTAACTTGAACATGTTGGCTAGGTACTATGTAAATCTAGTTGTAAAATTTGGGCTGGTTAAAATAATGATCACGGTGATTCGTAAAGGACTTCATCAATTCTTCGCATTTGAGGTCGATCGTATTATAGGCATATTGGTTAAAAAGATCAACTGAGTTTTATATATAATTCTCGAGCTATACAAGACAAGGCACGGAAATTAAGCATTTTATTTTCTATATATCATCTTTATTATCATACATTCACTATACAAATGTGATCAGTTACCATGGTTACATGTACATTATCGCTTAACATGTATCAAAAGGGCATTTCACAATCAAGCTCTGGTAAATTTACACTTTAGTTGAGCTTTGCGCTCTTTGGGAATTTTATAGATCTGCTTCACTGTGTTTCGTACATCTATACGTTTGCTTACTGTTTTGTTAATTAAGGAATTGTCTTTTCTGTTCTTTTCTGGGTCATACAGTCCGTCATCAACAATCAGTGCATGGTATTTAAAGATAAAACAAATGAATGTTATCTTATTCTTGTCATTAGTTGGAATCCTTTGTAATCGTTTGCGAGTTATGCATAATTATGTGTATTACACTACTCCATAGACAATTCAGCTGCAGTTGAATTGTAGTTACAGTTAAATATAGCTCCAGTTAAATAAAGCTCCAGTTCAGTATAAAAGCAGTTCAGTATAAAATCAGTTATATATCTCCAGTTCCGAATATAGGTCCCCACAGCCTGAGGCAGGCCCCGCATTAAGCTAAACCATAGACCCTGGCAGCTACAGTGTCTCCAGTCTCCATAAAATCAGTTCAGAATAAACTCGGTTCAGTATAAAATCAGTTCAGTATAAAATCAGTTCAGTATAAACTCAGTTCAGAATAAACTCAGTTCAGTATAAAATCAGTTCAGTATAAAATCAGTTCAGTATAACATCTGTTCAGTATAAAATCAGTTCAGTATAAAATCAGTTCAGTATAAAATCAGTTCAGAATAAACTCAGTTCAGTATAAACCCAGTTCAGCATAAAATCAGTTCAGTATAAAATCAGTTCAGTATAAAATCAGTTCAGTATAAAATCAGTTCAGGATAAACTCAGTTTAGTATAAAATCAGTTCAGGATAAACTCAGTTCAGTATAAAATCAGTTCAGTATAAAATCAGTTCAGTGGTTAACAATGGAGATACATGGTCTATGATAACATGTGAGTAAAAACAGCAGTTAAGTATAAATCCAGTTAAGTATAAATCCAGTTCAGTATATATCCAGTTCAGTATAATGCAAGTTCAGGTCAAGGCAAGTTCAGTATAAGGCAAGTTCAGTACAAGGCAAGTTCAGTATAAGGCAAGTTCAGATGATATATCTCCCAGTTCCAGAATATAGGTCCCCACAGCCTGAGGCAGGCCCTGCATTAAGCTAAACCATAGACCCTGGGAGATACAGTGTCTATGGTGATACCGAGCAAAAACAAATCTTAATGCAGGCTTATTCCCCACAGCCTGGGGATGGCCCCACAAGAAGCTATTTACAGTTTAAAGAAAAATCTTTCTCGCCATAGCTTATTGTGGGCTTCGTTGCACAGCAATTATGGACAGTCATGGCCATGTGTCTTGAACTGGTACACTAATAGCATGACCCTGTTCACATTAGAAAATGTCTTCATTCGACGAAGATATGTTAATCTTAATTAACTAATTAAGCATGCGTACACATTACGCTGAACGAAGATCGAACGAAGACATTGCACTGTACACATTTCATGCAAATTCAACGAAGCTCGAACGAAGATATTAACGCCCGGCTATTATTAAATCCGGCGAAGGTCACTTGTCACATGATCACTTTCCTTCGTCGAAAGAAGCGAGCGTACACATTACAAAATTAGCTTCATCAAACTAAGTATTCCTTCATCAAAACACCCTTTTTAGCTTTGTTGAACGAAGCAATTTTAATCTTCGTCGAAGGAAGAAACGTGCGTTTCGAAGGAAAAACAATTTTTAATCTTCGTTCGAGGTTCGTCGAAAGAAGAAAGTTTTCTAATGTGAACAGGGACAGGGTCTAGGATGGACCACGCGACGCCCGAGAGATATTTTTAATGTTCATGTTTAATTTTCAAAAACTTCCAAGGATACTTTCCTAGATAAATTAACCAAAAGATTGAACAAGGCATTATAGTATTTTATATAATTATAACTTGTACAAAAATATCTTTTATTATGAATTCGCGTTGTATTTCAATGCATTTTCATTATTTCAAATATGCTTGCACATTGAAAACCTATAGCAGGTAGCATATAACTATCCATATTTGGAAAGGTCTTGGTCCATACAATTCAAATAATGATATTCTTTTTGACAAGGGGGTATAAGCTAAAAACAAAATGTTCAGCTGAAGTGAAGTATTTTTTTCAATGAAATATTCCCTCTTCTACTGAAATTGTTCTTGTTACTATTACACCTACATAGAAAACAATATTATTTTTGGATTCTTTGTGAAGTTTCCCTTCAAAAATGTATATACTTTGGTCATAATACTAATATGATGTATACTTCTTGAAATGTGCACCAGTTCAAAACGCATGGCCTCATACAAAGCTAAACTAACCACCATAAGTATTTGGACACGTTACATGAGAGCAATATGTAATAATAACAAACTACTGGGAACCCATTGAAGTCTCCTTTCCAGTCATTTTATGTATGTCACATGTAGAAATGAGTAATGGAGTTTTCCGTGGAATTTTTATTACACAATATGCACTATGGGAACACATTTTTTTCTTTTACCAATAAATATGATATAAGCAGTAACATCATAAAATACTTTATGGACTCATGCACAAGTGGTGTGTGCATGTAGTTGTCCAAAATTTGGTTCTTAAATGGGCTGGTTCTTAATGAATTGATGTTTTTCATGGTGTCAAAATTTTCCTTCAAAAATGTTTTTATTTCACCAGAAATATTTTTTAAAGTCTACAATTGACTCATTTTCATTGAATATAAGGTACAATATTTAAGAATCATCAGTGCATGACTAGGTTCATTCAATAGCATTTGAGTGTCTTCTTTTCATTATACGGTTTGAGTGTGAAGTCATCATTGAATAGCACATATATTTATGAATGCATCAGGGGTGTGAGTGACCTCTATTGAAAAAAGAGGAATTTTGTTCAAAAAAGTGGAAAAGCACTGAAATATGTTCAAAATGGGCTGAAAATTAAAGATAAAGCTAAAATTTTGCCTCAAAGAAATTTACAAAAGGAGGAATTCAGCTTGAACGAGGAGATTTCACACCCCCTGGTGCCCTAATTATTCAAGATATTTTCCCTATGACAATTTTGTATATAGGAAATGGGTGCTCATTTTTTTCTATTTCTAAAAAGGAAATAATAACATAAAACTGGAAACCAGAATTTATCATTGAGAAAGGAATGATTCAGAACAAATATAATAAAGTAGTGAAATATTAATACACTGAAGCAATATTTTGATATTTTGACACCACTTTTAGGTCTCCAAATACTTTTGGTGGTTCGTGTACTAAACAACTACTTTCACATGCAATGTAACAATGGGACATTCTTGTATAACAAGTGTATGGATTGGTCTGAATGCCCTTTATAAGCATTCCAAATATGAAAAAGCATTATTCGCCCATTGCATGGTTCCACCATACAAGGTATGTAAGGACAGGGTCAGAATTTCGGCGTGAATCAGAGAATCGATTCTCGCAAAGATTCTCGTAAACAGATTTGTGTGAATAGAAGTTGATTGCTGCAAACGTTTGTAGTTTACACAGAAGTTGATTTGCGAGAATCAAATGATTCCCGCAAATTTATTCTGCAAGAAT
The DNA here is from genome assembly GCF_039555335.1 of Amphiura filiformis. Taxonomy (NCBI): domain Eukaryota; kingdom Metazoa; phylum Echinodermata; class Ophiuroidea; order Amphilepidida; family Amphiuridae; genus Amphiura; species Amphiura filiformis. Next base: position 43,655,024 of record NC_092631.1, on the reverse strand, counting down.
CAAGATTGATTCTCGCATTGTGAAACGAAATTCTGACCCTGTAAGGATAGCCTGGAACTGGCCATAGACATAAAAGGAAATTTTACATAACTTTACACAATGTTTTATTGACTGGTTCTTGAATTCCCATTTATGTATGCTGGCAGATCGAGGCTCTCCTCACATCTGGCAGAACCGTGCAATGGACAAATTGTATGTTTATATGTATATACGCCACAAGGGTCCTAATAATTTTGAGCTCGCAAAGTCACTCCCTGGACTAAAAATTTCAGTTGAAGCTTAAATGTCTTCATACAAAATATCCTTTAAAGAGGAAACATTTTTAGATAAACATACATCTTGTAAATGACCATTTAAAGAGGTATTCCGTGATTTTAGCATCCTCTTTTTATGGTATGGTTCCACAGATATCCACGAAAAAGGCTTACATGTATTTCCAAAATTTCAGTTGATTCGAGCATTACATTTGCGAGTTAAGCATTTAATGGTACGTATTGCGTGCCCTATAGATCTAGGCCACTGTGTTAGTAACAGGCAAAAAAACCAAAAAAACAAATTTGATGTCTTTGTCAAATAACGAAATCTTTTAAGAAAGCAAAGACATTATTATTATAATTTCTCATATATTTCTCATAGTATATAAATCTCAATTTTTTTCCAGTAAATTCAGGGCTGTCAACTCTCACGCATTGGCCGTGAGTCTCACGCATTGGGTCACTTTCTCACGGTCTCACGCCAAGGTAGTATAATCTCACGCCAAGGTAATAAAGCTCACGCAAAAAGCTGGAAAATGAGTACAATCTCACGCATCGTCATGAATAATTTGTTGCTCCTAACCCCCCCCCCCCCCCCCCACCACCCCCCCCCCCCCCCGCTTTTCACATTCTCGAGCGCTGTGGCTCAAATAATCATGGTACAAAATGAACATTGGAGTCGGCAAATCCCGGTACGTCTCTGTCTCACGCTAAGCAATTTCAAAAAGTTGACAGCCCTGGTAAATTGGGGGGATATTAGTTATGTATCCCGAAATCCCCTTTAAGTAGGTGTATGGAATTAAACAAAAATAGTAACATAACAAAACCCAATTCAGTAGGTCAATGAAAAATGATGATGAATAGATGCATATGGTGCGCAACATTAGATTTCTGGGGGGAGGGAAATTTCCCCCACTACAATTTGGTTCACCTCGAATTTGGTAGTGATGTGCGTATTTTGCTCACCGTAGTATTGACTTGCGCGTGTAAAGTTAAACGAAACACACTGAGTGTATACGCACGTATATAGGTGTGGTTAGTCGGCACGCTTGTAGCAAAACCACAAAAAAGCATTGACCTCACTACTGAACTTGAGGTGAACCAATTTATAGTAAGATGAAATAATAATTATCAGTACCATGCACAGAACATGCATTACCGCGAACATTTAATTTCTAAAATTTTAACCCTACCAACATACATGTACATGTATGGATCACTAGTATGCAATGTATTATAATTTTTTATTTTACATGTATCCACTGCTTCGTAAACATGGAATGTTTCATTGATGCAAGAAATATATTTTAGTGAATGTTCAGAATGGTTCATCCATGAGTATCAATAATACAGACTAGTGTCCTTGTTTGTCTGCATTGTCTGGTAAGCTTGGTCAACCTGTATGAAAACAAAGGATAGTAATAAATAATTCATAGGAATATCATAATTAATATATAGAGCTGATGACATTCTGTAGCATCATCAGGGTGTGATGGAAAAGTGAATATGAGAGTACTGACATGCAATAGCATGTCAGTACATGACAATTACGGTGTGAAAACAAATTGCATGTTTCTTCTTTGGCAGTGACAGTATCGAACCAGACTCTCTGGATGATTCTGATGATTTTATAGATACACCACCTCTAGATTATACGAATCTTATTCGTGAAGAAGATTCATTTGTAGGCATAAAACCCTCATCTGATGCTATACTCATGTTTTTCTGTCAAACCAGGGGGGGGGGGGCACTCATGTATGAAAGTTGTAAGCATCCGCGTGAAAAAAACAACAACACGGTTATGAAAAGCAATTTTTAAATTGACAATTAAAACAATTATGATAAAATAGGAGTGACATTTTAAGACAGAGTTCTCGGTCACCAGTCTAAGATGTATTTCCTTGACATTCGGTCGGTCTCATGACAGCCCTACAACTTTGTGCAAGAAGCTGCGTAATTAATATTATGACAAACATGCAACTATCTAAGCCACAGGAGCCAAGCTGTATCATGCATGCATGTCATGATGTGTATTTTTAGTACAAACTCTATGTATTAATTGAAATCATACAATTACGTTGCACTAGCTTTTTGTATACACTTTATCCATACAGTTGTGCAGAGCTACTACGGTTTTGTGCAGAGCTACTACGGTATGGGTTCCCTGTACTAGGCATAATAATACATCATGCATGGACTTGTATGTATCATTGATGCTTGCATATCATGATTCATGTGCATGATGTTGCACGTGTGTTAATACATAGACTACTCAATATTTATTTTTATAATGACATTTAATGCTGTCTTAGAAACTACTACTTACGTCTTCAAATTACACTTCCGGCTACCTTGAGTGCTGGTCTTGATGGCAATGTATCCTTGTAGTTTATTCGACATTTATTTGTTCCATTTCACGCATTTTTATCGAACTTCGAAGCCATCATGATCGCTACGTACGGGTACGCAGCACGGGACGCAGCAACTGTCACAGTGTCACGCTGATTTCCAATACTAGTATACTAGTATCCGGAGGGAGGTATGCATAATTAATTATGTGACGTCATCATGAGTTTTCGCAATACGTACCCGACCGGGCCGGGTACAAAAGTACTTATACGTACGATCATGACAAATGAATGAATGAATGAATGAATGAATGAATGAATGAATGAATGGGTGAATGAATGAATGAATGAATGAATGAATGAATGAATGATATATAAATGAACGAATGATGATTCAATAAATGAATCATTCAATCAATCAACCAGTAAATAAACAAACAAATAATAAAATAAAAGAACAAATGCATGAATTAGTCAATCAATTAACATATCAATCTATCAACGAACAAACAAACACATAAATAAATAAACAATATAGAAATAAATAAATATATAATAAATAAACAAATTAATTAATTAATTAATTAATTAATTAAGTCATGAGGGAACATATCGTTAATCATCTATGTTTTTTACCGGAAGTGACCCCTTAATGAAATGTGATCCCAATTCTTTGTATAACTTTTGGCTCTATGTGATGGAATTGGGGATGTGATGTCACAATATAATATGTGGAAGAAGAAGCATTTTTGTGAAAATCAAAATTTTTTGTTTCTAACCGGAAGTGGCTCCTTAATGACCTTTAACCCGACATGGAAAAATACCATACGTTCACTATGTAATATCAAGTCATGTGTGAACATACCATTATTCTGCCATGTTTTTTCTGGCTAGTAAAAAATGTTGAACGTTTTTGGTTTTTGACCGGAAGTAACCCCTTAATGACCTTTGATCCCAATTCTGTGTATAACTTTTAGACACTGGTTATAGGTGATGCATGTGTGCAAGTGACACCACGGTGCTATGTAATATGTGGAAGGAGAAGCATTTTTAGTGAAAATCACGTTTTTACCGGAAGTGGCCCCTTAATGACCTTTAACCCCAAATGGAAAAATACCATACGTTCCCTATGTAATAGCAAGTCATTTGTGAACATACCATTATTCTGCCATGTTTTTTCTGCCTAATAAAATATGTTGGAAGTTTTTGGTTTTTGACCGGAAGTGACCCCTTAATGACCTTTGATCCCAATTCTGTGTATATTACATAGTGCTTAGGATGTTATAAGGAATATTCCTGGTGAATTTCAGCTTAATCGGAACTTATACATGGATTTTGATTTTTTTAAATTTATGATTGACCTTTTGACCCCTTAATGACCTTTGACCTCAATGAAAATAAAACCTTATGTACACCGACAAAATGTATTGTTTCAATTTTAATTAAAAAATTCTACTATGTTTAGTTGTTGAGATAAAAAATCTTGAAGTTATTTAGCTAAAAACATGAAGTGACCCCTTAATGACCTTTGACTCCCAAAATAAAAATACCATGCATACATCAGGTAACACTGATTCATGTATGATGATTATATTACTCTGGTCTGTTTACATTTTGAGATAAAATTTTTTTAAACATTTTTGATAATTTTGGTTTTTGACCGGAAGTAACCCCTTAATGACCTTTGACCCCAAAACTGTAGGCATCCTAAAGACCCTGGCTAGTATCAATGCATGTGTGCTAATGGCGACTCTCTGCTATGTAATTTGTAAAGACAGTGATTTTTTGAATATTTTTCACAAATGTTTCAGACTTTTACCGGAAGTGACCCCTTAATGACCTTTGATCCCAATTCTGTGTATAACTTTTAGACACTGGCTATAGGTGATGCATGTGTGCAAGTGACATCACGGTGCTATGTAATATGTGGAAGGAGAAGCATTTTTAGTGAAAATCACGTTTTGGCCATTGACCGGAAGTGAATGACCTTTGACCGGAAATAATCATCTGACATTTGTGGCACCACCCAATGGTACTAGTGACTAACTATGATCAACATGGCTCAAAGCATGTGGCTACGATGGCTGATTATGATGTTGACAGAAGAAGAAAGAAAGAAAGAAGAAGAAACTAGAGCAACTGTGCCCTTTGCAAGGGCACGAGGTAAGTTAGGCGGATGACTGTGACGATCTGATCAAGCAGCAATACTTTGTGCTGGATAGTATTAATTTTAATAAGACTGTTTCATTAATTGCGGTTTAATATACCTTGATTGTGGAAAGCTTGCATTTTGAAAACTTGACCTTTGACCTCTGTATGACCCCCTTAATGACCTTAAATGAATTTTAAAATATTTAAAACATGTTAAGAATGTCATAAGGATCATTGCATTTAAATTTCAGCTCAATTGAAGCATTTTGAAAACTTGACCTTTGACCCCTTTATTGCCCCTTAAATGACCTTAAATGCATTTCAAAATGTTTTCAATATGTTTAGAATGTCATAAGGATCATTGCATTTAAATTTCAGCTCAATCGGAGCATTTTGGAAAACGTGACCTTTGACCTCTTTTTATGACCCCTTAATGACCTTAAATGAATTTTAAAATATTTTTAAATGTTTAGAATCTCTTAAGGATCATTGCATTTAAATTTCAGCTCAATTGGAGCATTTTGAAAAACTTGACCTTTGACCCCCTTTATGACCCCTTAATGACCTTCAATAAATTCTAAAATGTTTTAAACTTGTTTAGAATGTCATAAGGATCATTGCATTTAAATTTCAGCTCAATCAGAGCATTTTCGGTTAAAATGACCTTTTTGACCCCTGTGACCTCTTGGATGACCTCTGACGTTAAACAACCCATAACTTTTGTAGCCAGCTACCCAATACTGCTTGTGACTGAGTTTGGTCGAAATCCGATCAAGCATGTGGCAGTAGTAGCAAATTGTGAGAAAGAAGAAAGAAGAAAGAGGAAAGAAAGAAATGCCAAGAAAGAAATAAGTTAGGCTGTCCGCCTAACTTAAGAACGCGGTAAAAAGAAAGCCTTAGCCGTGAAACCGGCTAAGGCAAAGAAGAAGAAGAAGAAGCAAAAGAAGATCCTGTAAGAAAAAAGACACAGCCGTGACTAACGTCACGGCTGTGTAAAGAAGAAAGATCCTGTAAGAAAAAAGACACAGCCGTGACTAACGTCAACGGCTGTGTAAATACCGACGCGTCCCGTGAAATTGTACAGCTTCCACAACTAACGGAGATCCTGAGTTGTCTTTACTATTTCTTAATTTTCATATCTCACTATTTCAAACAGGCTAAGTCAGAAAAACAAATCAGTTTTCTCCTCAGGCTACCACAGTCCTGTGGTTATGTCTCTGGACAAGTACACAAGCAATCCGTATAATTTATTGTGAACTTCCCGGATTGGTATTGTGTCCTTTTCACCAGATTAGATCTTCCCATATTAAAATGTAGCGGTGCCAGGAATGTTTGGGGAAACAAACCAGGGGAAACTTCCAATACCGAATTGTTTGCTTACAAAGGTAGACATTTTCCTGATTTTTGATTTTGCTGGGGAAGTGTTGAGGCAAAGCCCTATATAGCGGATGCCTCCCTGACGTCACTGATCTAATCCTCTGATTCTGCATACCTGTTTTCACAAATCGAAATTTGTTTATGTTTACTTCAGAGCTGACTTCAAGATGATTTATGGATTTACTACTAGACGTTATATTGCTGGATATGTCGCTGTTACCATCTTACTAGCTACGTTTTGGTTATACCACGCAAACACAATTATATTTCGAAGTTCGTCTACAATACCGTCAGGTAATGGAAAGGAGTTTTGATACCTACAATCAAGGAAAAAAGTCTTGTAACGCTTGCGTGTAAATAACGGAAAACTGTCACCCCCTCTCCCCCGTGCAATGTTGAGAAATGCCAATGTCTTCAGCGGTTCCCCAATGTGTTCCAACATTGCTTGATGGGGAGAGGGGAAGTGTAAATCATTGTTGTAGATGTCATGTTGCTTCCCGAACACAATATAGGTCATTTCCATGAACATAAGACATTTTGCACGGAATTTCGACAGAGTGTGCCAAGCGTTCCAATGACTTTTTTCCTTGATTGTCTCTACCGAATGCAAAATATTTCATCTAAATTTCGTTTTTGTCTCATAACTCAAAAACGGAATGTCGTATGAGCTTCAAATTTTACACGATTTGAGAGTGGATTATATACTTTGCAATCATAATAAATTGTTGATAACGAATTTGGTTTATTTAGGGAGTGGTCACCGAAACCACCCCATATGCTAAATTACACACGTTTCATAATTATGGCTCTAAACTGCTCTAAAATGTCGTTTTTGTCCATAACTCAAAAAGAGAATGTTGTATGAGCTTCATATTGCACACGATTTGAGAGGGGATTATATGCTTTGCAATCATAATAAAATTGTTGATAAAGAATTTGGTTTATTTAGGGAGTGGTCACTTAAAACACCCCATATGCTAAATTACACACTTTTCATAATTATGGCTCTAAACTGCCCTAAAATGTCGATTTTGTCCATAACTCAAAAACAGAATGTTGTATGAGCTTCATATTGCACACGATTAGAGAGTAGATAATATACTTTTGAATCATAATAAAAAAAGGAAGGTTTTATTTCAAACTCTAATGGTGACCCGCAGGTCAAATTACTAGAATTGTACATTAAACACAACTAAACAGACACAATGCAATTTGCAGGCAGCAGATTAATCAGCGCCAATATTGCAACATTGAAACAATAAACTATACAAACATCCAATCCAACCCAACCCCCATCCCCCAGTAGGCAATGAGGATAAAGTGCCTTGCCCAAGGACACAACACGTTGGCACGAGCGGGGCTCGAACTCACAACCTATGTATTATGAGTCGGGCGCCTTATCCACTCGGCCACACGTGCTCCCTAAAGTGTTGATAAAAATGTTGAGTTATTTAGGGAGTGGTCACTGAAAACACCTCCTATGCTAAATGACACACGTTTTGTAATTATGGCCCTCTTCTGTATGATACTGAGTCAATTTTCGTTTTTGTCTTATAACTTAAAGACCCTTTATGATATAACCTAACGTGTAAAATTTATGTTTTCTCTAAAACTTGTGTTTGCTGAGTATAGGCACATCCGAGCGAATCAGAAGGATTATGATGTAACAATTTGAAACAACTCATTTCTGAATATTATTTATAACAAAATACGCTTTTGTGATGAGAAAAAATAAAGAAAAAAAGAAACAACAATTTAATACACTTAACGAAAAAATATAGACCACCATTGGGACTCGAACCATGCACATCAGTCAATAGCCAAAAGGTTAACAGTCGGAGGACTAATCCGCTACGCCACGCGGCCATTGCACAAACGAAGTAACAAGTTTTGTTCTTTTATAGTAGTCAGGTATCGGGGAAAGTGTAAACTTGTATAGTAGAAATGGCAAAGTGTATCAGTTTACCATAATGACAAAATGGTCCAAAATCGACATTTTCTGTTTTTGAGGCCGCATCTTATATGAAGCGTCACGTTACCATTTTGAATTGATATACCATATATGCGTATTTTTTCAATTCAAAATGGTAAAGTGTTAACAAATTTCATATATGAAATCAATGTTTCACTTTTGCATTAAGACATTCTCAATTGGTATATAAATATAAACGAAAGTGATTTCTTTCATGAGATGCGGCCTCAAAAAACATAAAATGTCGATTTTGGACCATTTTGTCATTATGGAAAACTGATACACTTTGCCATTTCTACTAGGCCCTATACAAGTTTACACTTTCCCCGATACCTGACTACTAAAAAATGGCAGCGTGGCGTAGCGGATTAGTCCTCAGACTGATAACCTTTTGACTATTGACCGATGTGGTTCGAGTCCCATTGGTGGTCTTTTTAAAAGTATATCCAATTTGGTGTTTTCTTTTTTCTTTTCTGTTTTTTTTTCTCATCACAAAAGCGTATTTTAATATAAATAATATTCAGAAATGAGTTGTTTATGCGTATTTATTTCAATTCAAATTGGTAAACTTAACTGTTAACAAATTTTATATATGAAACGAATGTTTCATTCCTTTTGCAATAAAACATTTTCAATTGGTATAGCAAATGTAAACGAACGTGACGCCTCGTGTGATGCGGCCTAAAAACAGAAAATGTCGATTTTGGACCATTTTGTCATTATGGTAAACTGATACATTTTGAAGTTTCTACTATAGGGTGTTTGCATGGAAGATCACAAAGTTCAAACCATCCTAAAGACACGCTCCAGAGGACATGCAAATGCACGGAGTACAATACCAATGACTTGTTTAACTGGTTTTGATCAAAGTAATTCTTTGTACTCCATGCATTAGCATATCTTATGGAGGGTGTCTGGAGGATGATTTGAACTCATGACCTTTCGTGCAAGCACTCTATACAAGTTTACACTTTCCCCGATATCTGACTACTATAAAAGAACACAACTTGTTACTTCGATTGCGAAATGGCAGCGTGGCGTAGCGGATTAGTCCTCAGACTGATAACCTTTTGACTATTGACCGATGTGGTTCGAGTCCCAGTGGTGGTCTTTTTTAAAAAGTATATTCAATTGTGTGTTTTTTTCTTGTTTTTCTCATCGCAAAAGCGTGTCTTAATAGAAATAATATTCAGAAATGAGTTGTTTCAAATTGTTACATCATAATCTTTGTGATTCGCTCGGATATGCCTATACTCAGCATACACACGTTTTCCAGAAAACATTTATATATGCCTATACTCAGCAAACACAAGTTTTAGACAAAACATTTACATGTTGGGTTATATCATAAAGGGTGCAAAATGTTTGAAGTTTTAATAACATTGAAAATATTTTGGGAACATGCTGCAAAACATTGTGATATTGTAAAAAAAAATGTATTTGTAGTGTTTTTGAGTTACGAGACAAAAACGAAATTTGACTAAAGTAGAGGGCATAATTACGAAACTTGTGTAATTTAGCAACGGAGGTGTTTTCAGTGACCACTCCCTGAATAACCCTACATTTTTATCAACAATTTTATTATGATTCAAAAGGATATTATCCACTCTCAAATCTGGTGCAATATGAAACTCGTACCATATTCTGTTTTTGAGTTATGGACAAAAACGATATTTTAGAGCATTTTAGAGCCATGATTAAGAAACGTGAGTAATTTAGCATAGGGGGTGTTTCCATTGACCACTCCCTAAATAAACCAAATTCTTTATCAACAATTTTATTATTATCTACTATAGGGTGTTTGCATGGAAGATCACAAAGTTCAAACCATCGTGAAGACACGCTCCAGAGGACATGCAAATGCACGGAGTACAATACCAATGACTTGTTTAACTGGTTTTGATCAAAGTAATTCTTTGTACTCCATGCATTTATTTATTTATTCATTTATTTATTGCATCATATTTACCCAGGGTGGCCCGATAAGCTAAAATGCTGTTCTTACACGGGGCCCTGCATAACATTGAAAATAAACCATACAGACACATGAGTATTATAATAAAGCATAAACATATAAATCACAATTTAAATAGAGTATACCAATGTTCAAGTAGTTAAACTAATACAATGTTAAGAACAAATCATAGCCTTTCTGAAAGGCCCGTTGGTTATTTTCCCACATAAATATTGTATCAGTAAAAATACCCAGTAATAAAATAGCGCCGCCGCGACACGGAGCCGGTCGCCGGTTCGCGGCGACCGGCTCGTTTCTCGTCGCTTCGCGACTCGTTTCTCGTCGCTTCGCGACTCGCTGAATCATTACAAAGTATGCCTAGTACTAATATTGGAAACTCAACATGGCACAACATTATAAGCAAATATATTGCACAAATCCGAATCAAAAGCGAACTCATATTGAACATATATTCTCCTATCACTCTCAAATATCCACCACTGCACTACTCCCCGCGCAACATTATCGTCCTCATATCCCCACTACCGTACAAACACATACACATCCCACACTATTTCACCCCTTACGTAAAAACTCAAACCCTATACACTCACCCCCCCCCCACACACACACACACACACACCCACATAATTATATACAGACATAAAATGAAGATACTGTTTAACATGATGTTTTGTGTGCATCAACCATGATGAAATAATTAACAATAACATAAAATAAGATACAAATAACAACCATCAGATTCATAAACATTAACCAAAATATACGATATACTCTTAATGCAAAATAGACCAATATTGGTCCCAAAGCAACAAATGTTATATGTTCATCAAAAAGTACATAATAAACTACATGGAAATATACCATTTGATCATAAATTGTACATGCGCTTAAAACATTGAATACTTGGTGACTTTCTGATGTCAAGCTTAATTTTGTTCCATACTTGAACACCACTATAGGAAAATGAGGACTTGAAGTAATCAGTATCATTGCCATTGGAACATGGTGGTAGCGCCAGCAGATCAGCTGCGGCTTGTCTCGTATTAACACAATGTCTATCTGAAATATAACTGAATTTTGAAGAGAGATATGATGGAGCCAAACCATTTAGAGATTTATACATCAGTAAAGCCTTAAAATAGTTACAACGGTCTTGAAGTGACTTCCATCCTAACATTGGAAACATAATATCAGATGAAGTTAGAAAATTAACACTTAATATAATTCTGGCACAACGTTTTTGTAATACACTGAGTTTATGGACATCCTCGTTATATCTACCAAACCATACAGCACTGCAGTAGTCAAACTGGGGCTGAATCAATGACTTATACAAAATATTTAAAATATTGGCATCAAGAAATGTGCTAAGACGCCTTAAAAGAGCTATCTTACAGAAAACTTTCTGTGTAACACCATTTACTTGTTTGTGCCACAGCAACTCATCGTCAATTATCACACCCAAACATTTAGCCTTATTTACCCTGTCAAGTTTACAACCATTTACCATAACTGAAAACGAATCATCATGAACATTGCGTAATTTTGAACTACTGCCCAATAGCATAACATTTGTTTTGTCAGTATTGAGGAAAAGCATGTTATTACGAAGCCACTTAGTCATTTCTTCCATATCATCGGTAAGCTTCTTGGATATTACATTAACATCACTTCCACTAACATATAGTGTGGTATCATCAGCGTACATTGAGATCTTTCCGTGTTTAATTACCATTGGCATATCATTAATAAAAATAAGAAACAAAAGTGGCAAAAGGATACTGCCTTGTGGAACTCCCGTTTTCACGGGAAGTGCATCAGAAACAATACCATTAAATAAAACTCTTTGCATTCTTCCAGTCAGATATGACCTAAACCATTTTAGAGTGTTACTAGATGCCCCAATATCACACAATTTATTAATCAAGATATCATGGTTTACAGTATCGAATGCCTTACGCAAGTCGATAAAGGCCACGCCGGTCATGTTACCTAAATTAATATTTGAGAGCCAGTCGTCCACCATGTCTATAAGAGCGGTATCAGTAGAATGCCCTGGCCGAAAACCTGACTGGTGCTCATTTAAAATGCCATGCTGTGTTACATAAGAATATACATGATTATGCACTGCCCTTTCAATTATCTTACTTACCACAGGCAGAATTGAAATAGGCCTGTAATTATTTGTGTCGTCGAGATTACCACCTTTATGCAAGGGTGTAACCTTAGCCTCTTTCCATGCAGTTGGAAAAATACCCTTTGACAAGGATAGGTTTAAAATGTATGTCAAGCTGTCTACAATAGCAAGACGAGCTAATTTGAGCACTCTACAACTTAAATCATCAAGACCAGTGGCCTTATTAGCACTCATTGCACGAATTAGCTTGTCAACAAACTCAGGAGTTATGAGAGGTAAATCAAGGAGAGGGCTAACTTTACTCAACTTTACACTTTCACCTTTAACATTACCAGTACAATTATTATTACAACTGCCAATTAACTTTGTTGCAACATTTGCAAAATGTTTGTTAAGGCCATTTGAAATATCATCGTCAGATGTTAAAACATTACCATCATAAACAATGGATGATGGATTTGAAGATTTCTTAGATGGAAGGACCTTTTTAAGAGATTGCCATAGTTTACTGGAGTTTTTACTATTTTGACTGATTAAGTTCTTATAATACTCACTCTTAGAAGATCTTATCATACATGTTACATCATTACGTGCTCTTTTATATGCCGCCCAGTCAAAAACATTATTTGTACGAACTGCCGAACGGTGAAGATAATCTCTTTGTAACATTTTCTTCTGAAAAAATTAAAATCTTTAAAACAGCGATAATCAACTGTCTTATGGCCACCCTTGATAGGCCTTGCATTACGAATCGCATAGATCATAAAGTGATCACTTATGGCAGTTTGTATAACACCGCTTTCTCCGTACAATTCACATTTCGATGTAAAAAATAAATCAATAATTGTTTTACTAGTAGGCGTCACTCGAGTTGGAACAGTAATGAACTGTTGTAGTTGGAACATATCACAAACAAACTTTAAATCTTTGGTTTGTTTACTACTATCAATACCAATTGAAAAATCACAATTAAAATCACCAAGTAATACAAGTTCTTTCTTCTCAACAGACGCATTTGATAACATAGTTGACAGCTTGTTAGAAAAAACATTATTTTTGCCATCTGGATTATACACTGCACAAATAAGGATTGAACTCATGTGTGGAGGGGTAACTTCTACCCAAATACATTCAACTGTATTATCACATAAATCATCCCGTCTTTTACAATTAAATCTATCAGTGATAAAAACAGCGACACCTCCTCCGCCTCTGTTGCGATCACATCTCAAAATATTGTACCCATCTAACTTCAATTCATCATCATTGATTGTATGATCACATAAAGTTTCATTGACGCAGATAACATCAAAAGTATTACCACATAAATATCTGAACTCGTCAATTTTACCAATAAGACTATGGACATTAATATGCGCAAATTTTATACCCTTGGTTTTAAATGGGGAACTTTGCCATCCTGAAGTTGCAAGTAGTCTGCATGGTTTGAAACAAAATCAGTCTTATCAGTGACATTTTCATCTTCATTTACATGAGTACACGGTGGTTCAGTGCTAGGTAAAACAACATTATTATGATCAACATTATTACCAGCAACAGTATTATCAACAGCATTATTATGATCTACATGAATATCAACAACACTATTATCAACAATATGGTTATCAACAACATAATTATCAACAATATTACTATGATCAACTTCATCATTAACAACACTATTATCAACATCATTATTATGATCAACATGATCATCAACAACATTATTACGATTAATATGATTATCAACAACATAATTATCAACAACATCATTATTAATAGCATGATTATCATCAACATGATTATGAACAACATAATTATCATCAACATCATTTTCATCAAATTTATTATCATCAACAAGCTTATCATCAACATGATGATCAACAACTTTATTATAAAAAACATTATTATCAACAACACTATTATCAGTAACATGATTATCAACAACATTATTATCAAAAATATGATTACCAACATCCATAGCAACATTATTATTAACAACATTATTATCATCGACAACATGATTATCATTAATGCATTCATTTACTTGCGTATTAGCATATCTTATGGAGCGTGTCTGGAGGATGATTTTAACGCATGACCTTTCGTGCAAGCACTCTATAGTCCCTCAGCTAGCATCGATTTAATCACCCCTCGGGTTCCAAAATTCTGACAGAGTCTATCTTATTCAGAATTTTCCACAGAATTCAAAAATCAATTTCTTACTCGCCAAAGCGCTGGCCATGGGGGTGAAAATTTCACTTTTTTACCAAAAACCTCCATTTTAATAGGAAAATCCTCAAAATCAGTATTTTGATTATTTCATCAGTATTTGGTAAGCTTTTGATGTCTTTTTGATGTCAAATTAAAGCTACGCAACTGTTCCTGACAATCAATTTGAAATCTTTTTCATAAAAGGTAATATTAATGAAAAAAGAGACAACATTTGGGCAAAAATCACGTTTTTTAATCATTTTTAATACTTTTTGGCTTTTCAAATGTTTTGAAATCTCTAATGTGACTTAAAATACAACTTTGTATCTTTAGCCTAAGAGGCAATATTCTTCTGATTACAAAAATGTCTTTTTTTAACAAAATAGTGAATTTAAAGGTAAGAAATGCAATTTTTTACCAAAAACCTCCATTTTAAAGTAAAATTCTAAAAATCAGTATTTTGACTATTTGCTCAGTATTTGGTGAGCTATTGATGTCTTTTTGGTGTCAAATCAAAGCTACGCAACATTTCTTGACAATTGTTTGTAATCTTTTTCACATAAAGTCATTAAATGTTGAAACAAGACAAAATTTGGGCAAAAATCATGTTTTTTAATCATTTTTAATACTTTTTGGCTTTTCAAATGTTTTGAAATCTCTAATGTGACTTAAAATACAACTCTGTATGTTTAGCCTAAAAGACAATATTCTTCTGATTGCAAAAATGTCTTTAAAAAAAAAAAAGTGAATTTAAAGGTAAGAAATGCATTTTTTTACCAAAAACATCCATTTTAAAGTAAAAATTCTAAAAATCAGTATTTTGACCATTTGCTCAGTATTTGGTGAGCTATTGATGTGTTTTTGGTGTCAAATTAAAGCTACGCAACATTTCTTGACAATTATTTGCAATCTTTTTCACATAAAGTCATTTAATGTTGAAAAAAGACAAAATTTGGGCAAAAATCATGTTTTTTTAAATAATTTTTATTAATTTTTGGTTTTTCAAATGTTTGGAAATATTTATGTCACTTAAAATACAATTCTGTATAATAAGCCTAAAAGACAAGCCTAATATTCTTCTGATTACAAAAATATGTCTTTTTTCATGAAAATAGTAAATATAAATGTGCGAATTGGATTTTTACCAAAACCCCCATTAAAAAAAAAATTCTAAAAATCAGTATTGTGACCATTTTATCAATATTTGGTGAGCTATTGATGTGTTTTTGGTGTCAAGTTAAAGCCATGCAAGTGCTCATGACAATCAAATGTAATCTCTTTCACACAAAGTACTTCTTATGTTCAAAAATACCAAAGTTGGGCAAAATCATGGTTAATAACTTTTGTTTCTTTTAATGGTTTTGAAACATTTAATGTGATTTTAAGCATAATTTTGTATGTTTATCGTAAGAGGCATTATACTTTTGATTGCAAACATATCTTTTTTCATGAAAATAGTGAATGCAATGGTGAGAAATGCATTGTTTTAAACCAAACACCCTCATTTAAAAGGAAAATGCCCAATATTGTTATTTTGACCATTTTTAATTAAGTAAGCTATTGATGTCTCTTGGTGTCACATGAAAGCCATATAGTTGTTCCTGGCAATACATTTGTAATATTTTCGATTATGAAGTACTTAATCTAACTACCAAGTTAAAAGTCCATTATACTTTAGAATAATTTGACAAGGGCAAAATAAAAATCATGGAGTTTACTGCAGAAACCAATTGCGAGCTTCACCAACACCAACCCCATATAGGTCAACATTGATGGTGGCCATGATGGGTTATCATTGTAAGTATGGATCTATGTTTAGCTTTGGTCATTCAGTTAGTATGCCTGAGATGAAACCATAAGGAGGTTCTACTAGTTCAGGACCCTATGACGTGCCAGTGGGACCTTGGTACAACATCGTGACAGATAGTAAGTGTCACCTATCTGCCTTCAAATCTCTTCATATGACATCTACACTCTCTACCAGCAAGGGAAGATCCGCCAAATGAGCTGCGCTAATACGTGCAAGGATTGACAGAACACTGGCGCATCAGATGTCATGAACTTGGTGCTGGGCTACAGCTAAGTCACAGAATAGATGCAAGGAGAAGTCTAAACACATTCACAGGACCCCCCCCAGTGTAAAAACTAGTCATCATGATTGTAGTATGCTCCAAGGAATAGGAGTACTAGATTAAGTAAAAACCACAATATTAATCTCATTCTTGAATCGGTGATTTCAATGCCAGAATAAGAAGCTTGAACAACCATCTTTCTAATCATCTGGTCATTCGACGAAACCACTTCCATAGAAACACCGACAATGTTGACCGACTGGTCAACATGTGCCAGGAATACAACCTTAGACCTGCCCATATGAGATTTCTCCAGCCCAGAAACTGTCTTTGGACTTGGTGTCATCCAGCTGGATGGATGCACATGGGACCACATTCTATTTTACAGCAAGTTATAGTGCGAGTAATTTTTTCTGCGACAGTTGTTCCTACAATACAGTATAATTGGATTCCGACCAATGTATCATCAGTATCCTATACTTCTTACCAGTCTGCGAACTAGCAAAACTGATAGGGATGAGGACAAGAATAATGAAGAACTTGAACACCTTCCTGAATAAATCCTACAAAGTGGATGAACTTGATGCAATCATCAAACAGATGAAACTGGTAATTTATACATAGCCACCTGTAAAATCAACCAGGCTTATCATTTCTTGCCGGTATTCACTTTCATGGGTATAAACTTAAATTTGGTGTAGAGTTATCATGTAATTTTAAACTGGTTACGGTATTTGAATGTTCCAAACTGTTCCCAGGGGGGCACTCATGTATAAAAGTTGTAAGCATCCGCGTAAATTGTCTTTAAAAAATGACCCAAAGCTAGGATATTGAAAATGTGTCAAACTAACCCTAAACGAGGATTTTACTCAAATAAAAACACCCTAAGCGAGGAATTAGTTTGAAATTTGCCCCTAAACAAGGATAGACATTATTATAAAACCCTAAGCGAGGAATTGGTTTGAAATGTGCCACACTAAAACAGGATAGACATTGCGTGTGTCGGTATGAGTGTCATTCATCGGCAGGCTTAAACTTAAAATGAACCCCCTTATGTTTTAATCTCTGGCATACTAACTGAATGACCAAAGCTAAACGTAGATCCATACTTAACATGCTTAAAATGATAACCCATCATGGCCACCATCAATGTTGACCTATGGGGGTTGGCGTTGGTGAAGCTCGCAATTGTTTCTATAGTAACCATTTTATTTTGCCCTTGTCAAATTATTCTAAAGTATAATGGACTTTTAACTTGGTAGTTAGATTAAGTACTTCATAATCCAAAATATTACGAATGTATTGCCAGGAACAACTATATGGCTTTCATGTGACATCAAGAGACATCAATAGCTTACTTCATAGCCTAAAAAATGGTCAAAATAACAATATTTAAATGAGGGTGTTTGGTTTAAAACAATGCATTTCTCACCTTTGCATTCACTATTTTCATGAAAAAAGATATGTTTGCAATCAAAAGTATAATGCCTCTTACGATAAACATACAAAATTATGCTTAAAATCACATTAAATGTTTCAAAACCATTAAAAGAAACAAAAGTTATTAACCATGATTTTGCCCAACTTTGGTATTTTTGAACATAAGAAGTACTTTGTGTGAAAGAGATTACATTTGATTGTCATGAGCACTTGCATGGCTTTAACTTGACACCAAAAAACACATCAATAGCTCACCAAATATTGATAAAATGGTCACAATACCGATTTTAGAATTTTTTAATGGGGTTTTTGGTAAAGAATCCAATTCGCACATTTATATTTACTATATAAATGAAAAAAGACATATTTTTGTAATCAGCAGAATATTGTCTTTTAGGCTTATTATACAGAATTGTGTTTTAAGTGACATAAATATTTCATAACATTTGAAAAACCAAAAATTAATAAAAATGATAAAAAACATGATTTTTGCCCAAATTTTGTCTTTTTTCAACATTTAATGACTTTATGTGAAAAAGATTACAAATAATTGTCAAGAAATGTTGCGTAGCTTTAATTTGACACCAAAAAGACATCAATAGCTCACCAAAGACTGAGCAAATGGTCAAAATACCGATTTTTAGAATTTTTACTTTAAAATGGAGGTTTTGGTAAAAAAATGCATTTCTTGCCTTTAAATTCACTATTTTTGGGGAAAAACATTTTTGTAATCAGAACAATTATTGTCTTTTAGGCTTATTATATATAATTGTGTTTTAAGTGACATAAATATTTCAAAACATTTGAAAAACCAAAAAGTATTAAAAATTATTAAAAAACGTGATTTTTGCCCAAATTTTGTCTTTTTTCAACATTTAATGACTTATGTGAAAAAGATTACTAACAATTGTCAAGAAATGTTGCGTAGCTTTGATTTGACACCAAAAAGACATCAATAGCTCACCAAATACCGAGCAAATAGTCAAAATACTGATTTTTAGAATTTTACTTTAAAATGGAGGTTTTTGGTAAAAATTGCATTTCTTACCTTTAAATTCACTATTTTGTTGAAAAAAAGACATTTTTGTAATCAGAAGAATATTGCCTCTTAGGCTAAACATATAGAGTTGTATTTTAAGTCACATTAGAGATTTCAAAACATTTGAAAAGCCAAAAAGTATTAAAAATGATTAAAAAACGTGATTTTTGCCCAAATTTTGTCTTTTTTCAACATTAATATTACCTTATATGAAAAGGATTTCAAATTGATTGTCAGGAACAGTTGCGTAGCATTAATTTGACATCAAAAAGACATCAAAAGCTTACCAAATACTGATGAAATAATTAAAATACTGATTTTGAGGATTTTCCTATTAAAATGGAGGTTTTTGGTAAAAAAGTGAAATTTTCACCCCCATGGCCAGCGCTTTGGCGAGTAAGAAATTGATTTTTGAATTCTGTGGAAAATTCTGAATAAGATAGACTCTGTCAGAATTTTGGAACCCGAGGGGTGATTAAATCGATGCTAGCTGAGGGACTAGTCACTTCCGGTAAAAAAACCAAATTCCTTCAAAAATTGTTGTTAGCTAAGAAAAACATAGGAGAGTGACGGTATGTGCACATATGAATAATGTTTACCTAATGTATATGTGGTATTTTTTGTTTGAGGTCAAAGGTCATTAAGGGGTCACTTCAGGAATAAAACGAAAAATTTTAATTTGATAAGAAGAACATAGGATAGTTACGATATGTTCACACGTGAATTGTGGTTACCCAATTCATATGTGGTATTTTTTATTTGGAGTCAAATGTCATTAAGGGGTCACTTCAAAATGCCCCTTCTGCCACAAGTAACATAGCAAAGTGGTGCTACGTGCACCCATGCATTGACATTAGCCAATGTCTATGAGCGTTTTCATATATTTTGGGGTCATAGGACATTAGGGGTCACAACACGGCTGTGTTCGTGGGTTAGACCACAGCTAAGTCTATTTCTTTCTTCTTTCTTCTGTCGGCCATTACATTTGCTCTAGCACTCACATGCATGAACCGATTGTAACCTAACTTGGTCACAATTATCACTAACCATGCCCCTACATGTCACATGAAATTTGTGGGGTCAAAGGTCACGTTGGGGTCACAGGGGTCAAACATGATTTCAACAAAAAATGCTACTTCTCCCACAAGTTTTGCAGGACAGTTATGATACTTGTAGCACATATGTATTGATATTACCCAGTGTCTATAAATCATACACACATTTGAGGTCAAAGGTCATTAAGGGGTCACTTCCGGTATAACACCAAATTCCTTCAAAATATTTATTAGCTAAGAAAAACATAGGAGAGTGACGGTATGTGGACACGTGAATTATGTATACCCATTCTATATGTGGTATTTTTTACTTGGGGTCAAAGGTCATTAAGTGGTCACTTCCGGTATGAAACGAAATACCTTCAATATGCTACTTCTCCCACAAATTACTAAAGAATGTGACGCAACTTGCACACATGCATTGCTATTACTCAATGTCTAAAAATCATACACAGATTTGAGGTCACTTCCGGTATGAAACGAAATAGCTTCAAAATGCTACTTCTCCCACAAATTACGTAGGACGGCGATGCAACTTGCGCACATGTATTGTTATTACACAGTGTCTATGAATCATACACAGATTTGAGGTCAATGGTCACTAAGGGGTCACTTCCGGTATAAAACCAAATTCCTTCACAAATATTTTTATTAGCTGCGAAAAACATAGGAGAGTGACGGTATGTGCACACATGAATTATGTTTACCTAATGTATATGTGGTATTTTTGTTTGAGGTCAAAGGTCATTAAGGGGTCACTTCCGGTATAAAATCAAGTTCCTCAAAAAATGTCTATTAGCTAAGAAAAACATAGGATAGTGACGGTATGTGCACACATGAATTATGTTTTCCTAATGTATATGTGATATTTTTTATTTGGGGTCAAAGATCATTAACTGATCACTTCCGGTCCAAGACAAAAACATTCAAAATGTCCCTTCTGTCACACATAACATGGCAGAGTGATACTATGTGCACACATGCATTTATGTCAATGCCTGTGGGATTTTCGTAGATTTTGGGGTCAAAGGTCGTTAAGGGGTCACAACACGGCTGTGTACGTGGTCTTAGACCACAGCTAAGTCTAGTTTTTCTTTCCTTTTCTTCTTATTCTTCTTCTTCTGTCGACAATTACATTTGCTCTAGCACTGACATGCTTACACCGATTTTGACCAAACTTAGTCACAGCCATCATTGACCATAGGGGGGGGGGGGGGTGATCTCTGAACCACTATGTGAGGTATTTTTTCAAAACTTGTGGAAATAATTGTAGTGACATTGTGTTAGTGGGAAAATGCCTTTTGGTTTCATCCGATTCGGTTATTTTAACCCCTGGACATGGGGTCTGAAGATATCGAGCTTTTTTGCATGTTTCAGCATAGGACATATAAGGCCAATTACAACAAGGTTAACCATATATTCTTTCAATGCTATATGTGTGACATCCATTGTAAATGAATCTTTTACAAAACGGTATCAATGTATATCGGAAAGTATTTTAATTCTTTTGATGTCATAATATAGATGCTATATTTGTGGGTTGCACCAATACGCATTTAGAAGGTAATACGCAATGCTATTTGTCACCACACGGAATAAAAGGTGGTGTAATATTTATGTGTACCCCATGGTCAATTGTGTGTGTGTGTGTGGGGGGTGTCAGGCCAAAAAAACAGAGCATTTTGGCAGGTTGAATGGGGGCAAGCGATTTGGGGAAGGTCGAAGAAAGAGGGGGAGGGGAAAGCGATTTTCGCACAGATTCTTTCCATTTCTGTATATAGTATGCTCTAGAAGGTGTAGGAAAAATGTTCAAATATGCAAAATTTCCTGCTCACTGTGCTCGCATTATATGATACGACAATCTAAGGTTTTAAACTTGGGTTCCCCAAAGTCATGTATGTGTCAGATGGGGGGGCAAATATATTTTTTTGGCATGTCAAAGGGGGCTAAGGTTTTTGGCATGTTGAAAGGGAGGGCAAATATTTTTTTTGGCGCAGCCAATGGGGGTGGGGGTGGGGGGGGGAGGTGGGCAAGCGATTTTTGGTAGACCATTTTGGGAATTGACCACCCCGACCACACATGAGTATTGCACCACTCCTGATAAGGAATATATACTGCGCCAATAAAGTATCCTTAGACTTGGAAAAATAATCACAATTTCAAAACTGAACATTGATTCCAATATGGTTCAGTTTTGAAATTGTGATTATTTTTTCCAAGTGTAAGTATATTTTCTTGGCGCAGTATATATAAGATCTAGTCTCTACCATATTTAATGTGCACACAAATGTATAGATTAGAATTGGGTATTTTATATTCCATATTTGAAACAAACTTAATTGCAATATTTCGAGCCCATGAACCAATACTGGGTGCTATGCTGTGACAACATTGGGCTACAGTATACAAGTTCCAAGTTGGCAATGGGGATCTGCTTTAATTGCATATTCATGACTTTCTTGTGATGTCCTTCAAGAGATGTGGTTATTTTTTCAGAAAAAGAGATGAGGTTGTTTTAAATGTAGGCAATATGAATAAGTGGCAGATGTATGATTTGTATGATTTGTTTTTGGATGACATTTGCTGTAATTAAGGAAATCATGTAAATGACTTCATTTCAGTCTAGATTGACACCGGGCACAATCAAACTGATTACATTTTGACGAAAATAGAACAATTCTTTTGACTTCTCACACGTGGCCAAAATCAACAAAATTGAAATGAAATGACCCCAAAAGGTCAAAGTTCCATTGATTCTAGCAGTCAGTAGTATTATACATCCATCTATAATATCAGGTGTTTAAAAGCAAAAGATGTACATTGGCCTACAGGTGGAGAATACTGGTGCTGGAGAGTATAAAATGAAATAGCTTCAAAATGCTACTTCTCCCACAAATTAAGTAGGACGGCGATACAACTTGCGCACACACATTGCTGTTACACAGTGTCTATGAATCATACACAGATTTGAGGTCAAAGGTCATTAAGGGGTCGCTTCCGGTAAAAACCAAATTCCTTCACAAATTGTATTAGCTAAGAAAAACATAGGAGAGTGACGGTATGTGCACACACGAATTATGTCCACCTAATGTATACGTGGTATTTTTATGTGGGGTCAAAGGTCATTAAAGGATCACTTCTGGTCCAAGACAAAAAGAATTCAAAATGTCCCTTCTGTCACAAATAACATGACAGAGTGATACTATGTGCACACATGCATTCACATAAGGTAATGCCTGTGGAGTGCTCGTGGATTTTGGGGTCAAATGTCATTAAGGGGTCACAACACGGCTGTGTTCGTGGTCTTAGGCCACAGACTTTCGTCACGGCTAGTCCTGAAATCTAGCTGATTCTTTCTTTCTTTCTTCTCCGTTCTTTTCTCTGGCAACACGTCCAGTCGTCCACTGCTCCTTTATGCTGGAGCCGATTTTGATATGAAATCGGATGGTTTTAACACAATGTACACATTTATTAGTCGAGCTATGAGTTTTAAAATAGTGGACCAATAAAGTTTGCATTGGGTGAAAAAAAAACATCCAATTTTATCATTATTATGTTTTCAGAATCTTATTTTGTATTTTTTCCACATTATTTTTAAATTTTAATCGACTGATCCAACATGCCTAGAGCTAAAAAAAATAAATAAATAAATTCCAGATTTTTAAATTTTTTGGCCCTATTTCCGGAACTCCATAACATTTACATATATGAGGGTCCATTTCACAAACATTTAGAACGGCAACGTTTCGCTAGTTCGCAGCTTTTCGGAAATCTCAAAATTCTTCGTAACTTATGACGCATTGTAAAATACATTTCACTAAAATAATTTGCGGCCTACTTTTTACTAACAGAGATTTATTATTCTGGTGAAAAAGAAAGAAATTGAGACTACAGACATGACCGGTACCCTTCGTCAAGTTACGACTATCGAAATGGTATTCGTAACTTGCGAAAGGATATAATTGAATTACGAATGTTGAAACATTGGGGGTAGTTCTAGTCATTGCAAATGTTTATAACGAAATACGAAAGGCAATACCTAATAAAGTAAGTGCTATACAAAAGCAAGGGTGCAGAATTTGGAACGACTATATAGTCAGAGCCCCAAGCCTACAAAAAATGGATTGGGTTACCTTGAAAGAACTTTTTTTTAAACCAATGTATATTGATAGTCTGGAACCTCAAGATTATGAATTCAGAGGTCGTATTTTTCTCCAGGATTGCACAAAAATTGATATTGCGCAATAATGATGACGTCATGAAATTTTGGATAACAAATGCTAAATTTATACAAAAATATTCTTGCCTGTATGGATATATCAAATACCCCTCCTTATATTTCTGTTAAGTTAGAAGCAGTATCTATAACAAATTACCGAGTTGCAAAATTTTCGTGATAAAAACTAGAACGGTGGTGATGCATCTGCAAATTTCACTTTTGCAAACCTAATCATTCACCGAATTACGCTGCATATTCACCTCATTTTTTTAAAATCTTAGTGACTGCGTCAAGATTTACTTCCCTGATCATTCGTTCATTAAAATAATACACTCCACGTAGGGCAGATGGAATCAACGTTGATCTCATCCATTGCAATGAGAAAAGTTGTACACATCCGGGTCAAGTACCGAAGTAAATCACAATAATAATAATAATAATAATAATAATAATACACAGATTTAGAGAGCGCTTTTTAAATGAAGAAACAAAGTGCTCTGAAAAAGGAAAAATGCATGAGGGAGGAAACATTAGGTGAAAAGGTGAGTTTTTAGGTTCTTTTTGAAAGTTTGGACATTGGGAGAGTCACGACTGTGGGAAGGCAAGCCATTCCATAGAACAGGGGCAATGATGGAAAATGCTCTGTCACCAGCCAACTTGTGGGATCTTGGAATGGAAAGACAAGTGGCAGCAGTAGAGCGCAAAGAGTACCCAGAATGACGGGTGTGAAGGATGGAGGACAGGTATTCAGGTGTAGATGAAGCAAGAACCTTATAAACATGGACGAGAGTGCGGAACTGGACACGTTTAGCAACTGGAAGCCAGTGCAGACTATGAAGCAAAGGAGAAGTATGCGTATATTTTGGTTCTCTGAAAATGAGTCTGGCGCACTTGTTCTGGAGAAGCTGTAGGCGAGTGAGGTTTTCTGGGAGATGTCATTAAGCAAGGAGGAGCAGTAATCAATCTTGGACAGGACAAGAGTCCTAACCGCATTGGTACACGCATCAAAACTTAGGAATCGCCTAATCCTCCAAATATTACCAATCTGCCAGTTCAAAGTTTTGGACAAATGTGCAACATAACTGGACTTCTTCATGTCATGGTCAAAAATGACCCCTAAATTCTTTATGGATGAAGATACAGAGATCTCCAACCCATCCAAATAAAGGGTGAGATGCTTGAGATTAATGTAGTGATAATCAGAAGAGGCAGTAAAAAACTCAGTCTTCGCCATATTGAGCTTGAGCTTGTTACTGGTGAGCCAAGTTTGTAGCTCATGGATGCAGTTGGAAAGTTTGAACAAGGCACAAGCTGCATCACCCGGGATGGCATGATTAAAGGTGATAATCAGCTGAACATCATCAGCATAGAGGTGATATTGGAGGCCATGATTACGAATAATGTTCCCGATGGCATGAGTGTAATAGGTGAACAATATCGGGCCAATGACCGATCCCTGGGGGACACCATAAGGCAGATGAACCTTATCAGAATAGCATCCCTTCACAAAGACCTGACTACTGCGATTTTCAAGGTAGGACTGGAACACTCTATGGGCATCACCAATGATGCCAAATTCTTGGCTCAACCGCTGCAACAGAATACGTTGATCCACCGTATCAAATGCAGCAGTCAAGTCCAGTAACACCACAAAGACAGCCCTGTTGTCATCAATAGCTCTGAGGATGGTATTATGAACAGCCAAGAGTGCTGTCTCGGTGCTGTGAGCAGCCCGATACGCTGACTGCAAAGGCTCAGCCAGTTTATTGCACTCGACATACTCGGTGAGCTGAACACTGACAACCTTTTCAATCAGTTTACCAACAAAGGCCAGATTGGAGACAGGCCGGTAGTTCGAGAGCTGCTGTTTGTCAAGGGACACCTTTTTTAGCACAGGCGTGATGGTAGCCCTACGTAGTTCAGCAGGAAAGCAGCCAGAAAGTAGGGAGTTATTGACGATCTTAGTAAGAATAGGGAGAAAGATATGGATGTTTCTTTAACAACCAGGTCGGGAGGGGGTCTAGGTCACATGACTTGGAGGTCCATGGCGTTATTATTTTAGACACAACTTCAAATTTGTCAAACGATCATTGCAATGTGCTAGATGTAGAACATTGAGAAGTGGTGTTTGAAGAGGTAGCATGGACAACATCAACATCAGCACAAATTGTTTCTACTTTACCAATGAAATATTTACAGAAATCATTAGCTAATGTAGCTGGAGAGCTACTATCAGGAAGGTCACGTGAGGTCTTATTCAAAAGAGCATTTAATGTACATTGGCCGTGCGACATTTACGAGAGAATAAAATCATTACATGTTCAATTCGCCGGCTGATCCGCTATGAGCTGTTATGGCGTGTGGTGGTTCGAATCCGAACGGTTCTGATTTTTTTCTCTCCTTTATTATAATGCCAGTTTGTCTGAGCTCCATTTCTTTAATTATTATATAGTTTCTCAGGCATGTATCCTCTGGATCCTCGCATTTAATATTTAATGTCTCATATTGACTGATGTCATGCTATGACACAGCAGATAGGCCGCCCTCTCTAATTATAATTAATTTACATTGGCCGTGCGACATTTACGAGAGAATAAAATCATTACGTGTTCAATTCGCCGGCTGATCCGCCATGAGCTGTTATGGCGTGTGGTGGTGAGCCAACGACATGTAATCGTTAGTGCACGCTGGTTCGAATCCGAACGGTTCTGATTTTTTCTCTCCTTTATTATAATGCCAGTTTGTCTGAGCTCCATTTCTTTAATTATTATATATTTTCTCAGGCATGTATCCTCTGGATCCTCGCATTAAATATTTGATGTCTCATATTGACTGATGTCATGCTATGACACAGCAGATAGGCCGCCCTCTCTAATTATAACTAATTTACATTGGCCGTGCGACATTTACGAGAGAATAAAATCGTTACATGTTCAATTCGCCGGCTGATCCGCCATGAGCTGTTATGACGTGTGGTGGTGTGCCAACGACATGTAATCGTTAGTGCACGCTGGTTCGAAACCGAACGGTTCTGATTTTTTCTCTCCTTTATTATAATGCCAGTTTGTCTGAGCTCCATTTCTTTAAATATTATATATTTTCTCAGGCATGTATCCTCTGGATCCTCGCATTTAATATTTAATGTCTCATATTGACTGATGTCATGCTATGACACAGCAGATAGGCCGCCCTCTCTAATTATAAATATATTGATGTCAGCTATCTTTTTCAATAATAAAAATGATTTTGATATTTTTCACATGTGGAGTTAAATTTGATGACGTCATCATATTTTTGTCCGATTGACGTTATATAAATATATATTTTGGAATCAAACATATTTTTTCTTACTAAGAACATCCAAGTGTATTTGAAAATAGTTTAAAAGATTTAAAAATTTGTTAAAATATATGTTTATCAGAAAGAATGACCAATATTTATAGCCACGAAAAAGTGGAAAAACGGCATATTGAGAAAATCGCAATCAAACATTATATTTAGCACAAATGTCAATGGGAAAAATTAAATTAAAAGTTCCCTAACACAATATCTAAATATAATACTGCTTCTAATTTAACAGAAATTAAAGGAGGGGTATTTAATGTATCCATACATAAATTTTGCATCTTTTGGTTTGTCACCACTTGGTCCAAACCCATTTGGTCCATTGCCAGTTAGTACATTGCTAATTAGTCCATTGCCACTTGGTCCAATTACCACTTGGTCCAATTGCCTGTTGGTCCAAAACCCACTTAGTCCATTACCATTTGGTCCTATAACCACTTGGTCCAATGGCCACTTGGTCCAAAACCCACTTAGTCCATTACCACTCGGTCTAATTGCCACTTGGTCCAATTACAACTAAGTCTAATTACCACTTGGTCTAATTGCCAGTTGGTCCAAAACTCATGTAGCGTAATTCTTTTATGTAAGTTACAGCTTTGATTAAACTGAAAGAAAACATAACTTTACATGTATGTGTCTTCATAATATTTACAAGAACCTCATTTTAATGCTACATTACATTGCATTTTAAAGGGACTAGTCAAGATACATGCCAGGGGTGGAACGAAAACCAAACCATCATTTTATAGTCACTTATGTTTTAATTTCATATCAACAAGTGCGGTGAAAAGTGAACATTGAAATATAATAGTCAGTTCCCTTAATAATAGACATCACAAAATGTTTTAAAGTTTAGCCTGAAAGAAAACAAATGCATCACCTGTTAGCTCCCCCAAAATATACTTGATTGTTGTCTTCTGACTGATAATAAACGTAAGAAACAAACAAACACACAAACAACCTTTTGATGTTGTTTTTGTGTTTGTTTGTTACCGACCCTAAATTTACAATTCTGATTTCTTTCTTTATTCCTCAACCTCGAAATTATGTTTTACTAGTGCACTTTTTTTTTTGTTACCATTTTGGATCAATTCTGGGTAAGCTTGCAACATAAAGGACCAGCACTTATAAAAAGGGAGAAAATAAAAAAGTATAACAGGGTTATTGACAAACCATGCCTGTCACAGAGCGGTGTTAGGGGTTAGAGTTCAAGGTAAGGGCTGGGTTAGAGTTAGGGGTTAGAGTTACAGTTAAGGTTAGACTTAGGGTTAGATTCAGTGGTTAGGGTTAGAGTCCTGGATTAGGGTTAGAGCAAGAGTTAGGGTAAGGGTTAGAGTTTGGAATTAGTGTTATAGGAAGTAGGGTTAGATTTAGGGGTCAGGGATTATGGTTAGAATTAAGGTCTGTGAATTAAAAGATAATTGGGCCAAGTGGTAAACTATGTGGGTTTTGGACTAACAGGCAATTGGACCAAGTGGTAATTGGACTAAGTGGTAATTGGACCAAGTGTTAATTGGACCAAGTGGCAATTGTACCAAGTGGCAATTGGACCAAGTGGTAATGGACTAAGTGGTAATTGGACCAAGTGGCAATTGGACCAAGTGGCAATTGGATCAAGAGGTTATGGACTAAGTGGTAATTGGACCAAGTGGCAATTGGACTAAGTGGCAATTGGACCAAGTGGTAATTGGACCAAATGGCAATTGGACCAAGTGGTAATGGACTAAGTGGGTTTTGGACCAATTGGCAATTGGACCAAGTGGTAGTGGACTAAGTGGGTTTTGGACTAAGTGGCAATTGTACCAAGTGGTAATTGGACTAAGTGGTAATGGACCAACTGGGTTTTGGACGAACAGGCAATTGGACTAACAGGGAATCAGACCAAGTAGAAATGGACTAAGTACTAATGGACTAACTGACAATGTACCAAATGGGTTTGGACCAAGTGGCGATATCCCCATCTTTTTCACTAAAATTTGATGACGTCATCATTATTGCGCAATATCTATTTTTGCAATCCTGGAGAAAAAGACGACCTCTGAATTCATAATCCTGAGGTTCCAGACTATCAATATCAAGCGGTTTTGAAAAAAAAGTTCTTTCAAGGTAACCTAACTTCCGTTTTAGAGCCCTTTTAAGGGATCTAAAATGAGCGTTTACTGCTTTTCGACAGTATTTATTGTGAGACATGAGAGCACCTCTGACCTATCGAATTGCATGTCTTTCTGATATCAAATAATTTTCATTTTTTGAAAATCACAATATAATACAAATGTTATGACAAATTATAAAAATTTGATATTTTTCAAATTTTTGATATATAGCAGTCCTCGAAGTAAATTATTTAAATGTAATGATATATTCTTAAAGTGTATGTATCAGGGAGATAATGCCGACGGTCAATTGAAAATTTTGATCTTCCATATTGAAGATATGGATTTTTTCCCCAAAAGACCTATTTTTTGTTGGTGTTTTGGGGAAAAATCCATATCTTAAATACGAAAGGTCAAAATTTTCAATTGAACGTCGGCTTTTCATCCCACCTACATACACTTTAAGTATAAATCAACATATTAATAAAGTTTACTTCAAGTACTGTTAAATATCAAAAATATCAATTTTAATAATTTGCCATAAAATGTGTATTAAATTGCGAATTTCAAAAAATCAACATTATTTGATACCAGAATAACATTCTTCGTATTCATAATGCAATTCGATATGTCTGATGTGCTCTAATGTCCCAAAATAAATACTGTCCAAACCTTCAAACCCCTTCCCTTAAGGTTGAGGCTCTGACTAATATCAGCCGATTTCATATCTAAAACCCTACCATTTCTATGTTAACATCACACACTGCGGAGTCTTCTGGTAGTAGTAATTAGTAAAAAAAGTGACATTTGGCAAGTATAAATTCTCAGGTTTGGTCAGAAAATGAGATCCGAAAACGCGAGGGGGGAGAATTAGGAAGCCATGAAGCTGATGGTATTGGTTGTGTTTACAATGTTTGGCACCCGGTTTACTTTTCTACGGAGCTTTCACCAAACCACATTATTATTAGGGGTGGTCAAGGGGGTCAAGCGATTTTTGGCAGGTCGAAAGGGGGGGGCAAGCAATTTTTGGCACAGATATTTTGGGCACCGTTTCTATATGACGCCCTAAAAAGCGTAGGAAAACGTTACGAACACGTTCAAATATGCAAAATTTCCTACTCGCTGCGCTCGCATTATATGTTAAGACAATTTAAGGTTTTAAATTCGGGTTCCCCAAAATCTTGCATGTGTAAGGGGGGGGGGCAAAGATTTGTTGGCACGTCAAAGGGGGGCAAAGGTTTTTGGCACGTTAAATACGTTAAAATTGGCGGCAAAATCGGCGATTTAAAAAATAACCGGGATTAGAATCCTTGTGGCGCTAAAATTGTATGCAAAATGTCAATATGATATTTTTTGGCGTTTTAAACTGTGTGGAGAGGTATAGGAAAGGAGATTCTGAAAATATAATAATGTTTTAACTTGGTCACAAGCATCACTGTCCAAGCTGTAACATGATACGTGACCAGATTCGTTTCTAAGGTCACGCAAGGGTCACATTTCAGTTTTAATGCTACTCTTTCCACAAATTTCATGGTATAAAGTTGGGATTGCACACGTGCATTGATTTCGATGGTACACAAAAGTAAGTCTCCGATTTGAGATCAAAGGCCATCAAGGGAACTGCAATGAGCGTTTTCAGCGTTTCGACAGCATTTTTATGGGACATGAGAGCACATCAGACCTATCGAATTGCATTCTGAATACGAAGAATCAAATAATTATGAAATTCACGATATAATACAAATTTTATGACAAAATATTAAATTTGATATTTTTCACATTTTGGAGATATAACAGTCCTCGAAGTAAATTTTATAAATTTAATGATATAGTCTTAAAGTGTATGTACCCAGCAAACACAAACGTTTTCCATATCATTCGCAAAAGGTTATAAAAGGTTGTCAGAAAACGTTTAAATGTCGGGTTATGTAAAGAGTATATTAAGAGTACAAACCGTTTTCATAACACTAAAAAACATGTTCTGATAATATACTGCTCAGCAAACAAAAATGTTTTACAGAAAGCGTTTAAATGTCGGGTTATATAAAGGGTATAAAAACGTTTTAATATCATTCCAAAAACATTCTTTAAAACTTGATACAAAACATTCTAAACATAATGATATTTTGGGGTTGAAAAAATATTTTGCGAAAAATGTTTGCCCAAAATATTTTCAAAAACGTTTTAAAAACGTTTTCATGACCTTTATATAACCCGACATTTAAATGTTATTAAAAGGTTTTGAAAAAAATTTGAAGAACATTTCTGTGGTTGCTGGGTTCAAATATTTTAACATAATGGTATTTAAGTATTGACACAATATTTGGCAAAAATGTTTGCATAAATAGTTTACAATAACATTTTTTGAAAACATTTAAAAATATTGTTGGAGTGTGTTTTCATACAAAACGTTTAAAAACGTTATCATGACCTTTATATAACCCGACATTTTAATGTTATTAAAACGTTTTTACCTAAACCAAAAGCCAAAATATAACTTATTTAAAACGTTTTTAAAACGTTTTTGTGTTTACTGGGTAGCTGGGAGGATAAGTTGATGATCAATTGAAAATTTTGACCTTTCATATTGAAGATATGGATTTTTTCCCCAAATACCTATTTTTGGTGTTTTGGGGAAAAAAATCCATATCTTCAATACGAAAGGTCAAAATTGTCAATTGATCGTCGGCTTTTCATCCCACCTACATACACTTTAGGTATGAATCAACAGATAAAGTTTACTTCGAGTACTGTTAAATATCAAAAATATCAATTTTTAATCATTTGCCATAAAATGTGTATTACATTGCGAATTTCAGAAAATCAAAATTATTTGATATCGGAATGCAATTCGATATGTCTGATGTGCTCTAATGTCCCACAATAAATACTGTCCAAACGTTCATACCCCTTCCCTTAAGGGGTCACTTTTGGTAATTTACGAAATAGAGTTAAAATGCTACTTCTCGCACAGATTAAGTAGTACAGTGTTGACACTTACACACATGCATTGACCTTAACAGGTACACAAAAGTTAATCTCCGATTTGGGGTCAAATGTCATTAAGGGGTCATTCCGGTTAAAATCTAACAATCTTCAAAAATTCACATCTGCTACATGTAACATAGTAATATATGTTTTAACATATATTACTATGTTACATGTAAGATGTGAATATTCTGAGCAAGTGGCATTAAAATGCCACTTGCTCAGAAATGATCCGTATGACATCGTGAACATATTAAAAATATTTGCGACCCCAATGTGAAAGTTTATGGGTCAAAGGTCAAATTTAAAATTAGTCCAATCGAACTATAATTCAACAGGAATGGTCCTTACAACATATTAAAAATATGTATGTTATCTAGTTTGGGGTCAGGGGTCATTTAGGGTCACTTCCAGTCATTCACAAAGTACCTTAAAATGCTATTTCTTGCACAAATTAAATAGTACAAATTTGCGACTTGCGTATACATTGACCCTAGCTGATGCACAAAAGTTACATTTCTAATAGTCAAAGGTCATTTAGGGGTACTTTCTGCTTAACGGCTAGGTTCAGATCTCTATAGCTAGATATAGTGTTTTTAAAGCTCTTAAATCATAATCACGTGGTGTTTTCTACCTTACATAGGGGGTGCACGGAGACAGCGATCACCAAAAACATTCCTATTTCTCGTTTTGATTTTAAATTGCCCATGGGTGGGGTGGTTGTGGTTTTGGTGGTAGTGGTGGTGGGTGGTGATTACTGTAGCGGTTCTGCCCTCGCATTGCACCAATGAGGCCCTGGGTTCGATTCCCATGCGGCTTTAATTGCGTTTGGTTTCCAGTCCCCGGGTTTTTAATCCGACCACCTTCCTATAAACTGCGAACACGTGTTAGTATTACTGTGTGTAACAATTACTGCAATACGTTACCATTACTTTTAGGAATTGAAGAAAGTGAAAGGGAACTTACAAATGAAGTCACGTCAGAGGTAAGTACCCAGATAGCAAAACTTCGTTGGCGCAACGTTGGCAATGGTCGACATGGTCGCGATCGGCAAGCCGACGTCAAGTCAACGTTGGAGAAACTTTGTTGTGCCAACCTTATGTTATGGTTGGTATGCCAACGTCAAGCCAACCTAGCCAACCAACCTTAAAATGACGGTCGCCATGCCAACATTGGGCCAACGTAGCTTGCCAACCTTAAAATGTTGGTCGATACACCAAGGTTGGACCAACGTTGTTGTGCCAACCTTTTAATGGTGGTCAAAATGCCGACATCAGACCAACATTGGTAAACAGTATACTGTTGTCTACAGGGGCTATTTCCACGTGCCTCACTGTCACGTACGTGCCGAGATAAAATATTCGTACAGTGACAATTAACAATCCGTGTAGATATGCTTTAATAGTAGACAATGGTAGAGCCTTTCTTACGGTCACATTCAGGTAAAAATGTCATTTTTTTTTTATTGTTGAAACGCACTCTACCTCATCAACTCTTTTATCTCATTGCCCGAACGTGACAGGGAGGCACGTTAAAATAGCCCCTGGTTGTCTAAGTCATAGGAATGGTCAAGTTTATATTTTCTATAATTAGGCGTATTAAAGTGTGACATCAGTATAATAGCCCCAGTAGATAAACCAATAATAATAATAATAATAAATAAATAATAACAATAATAATAATAATAATAATAAATAAAAAATAAAAATAATAATAATAATAATAATTATTATTATTAACCCCAGACAAAATAATGAAATTGGAAGCAATGATTTGCGTCTTTGTCAGACGTTCAACAGACATATATGATTTATTTGCAATAAGTATGTAACACAAATATATAGCATGCATATAAGGAATCAGCACCTTAAACCTGGACTTATTAGCAAAACGATATTTAGATTTACAAAGGACCCTGATGAACTATCAAAAGTCACCACCCCAGTGACCTACACAGTAAGGGCTTATAAATATCTTAAAATAAACAAGAAGATTTTAGAGGACCTAGATGAAACCTATCTTAAGTCACCACCCTCGTGACCCCTACAGAGGGAGCTGAATAATATCTTGTTAATATAAAATATAAATATAAAATAAGGAATATTTAATATAGCACCCCAGATGACCTATCTGAAATCACATCCCCAGTGAACTACAAAAAGGGAGATTATAAATATCCAAACAAAGAGCACAGCCAGTAATATAAAATGATATGGGCTGAAACCTTTAACAATATTTGTGCATGCAAAATATATAATATATATTCCTGTAAGATGGTTTCCAGGAATCGCACATTCATATAGGGGAAATCCCTGACAGGTTAAATTGGATACTTGATCCATACTAAAATGTCTACATACTTTAATTTGTGTGCATTTCTTATCCATACTTAAATAGATATATGTTTCAAATTAGAAAATCTCTGCCAGCGGATTTTAAATTTCTTTAAATTGATGCTAATGCTTTAGCATTGCTCACTTCAAATGACATGGTTAGACATGTGTATATTTTTAATCAACTACAGCTATCTCATCCTTTTCTTTTAATTTTTTGTTTGAAAAGCTGTAACATATGAGATAACATTTAACACTATGCTTATTAGCCCAAGGAGATATATTCCGCCGAGATGTACATTTTACACGATGAAGTTCAACTATCAGCAGGAAGTTCTTGATTGATATAGCAAAGGAAGGCACCTATCAAGAGTTTCATGATTTGAGCAATTTACCGCTCTCAAAAGGAATTAGACGACTGCACCAAACCAATCATCAAATCACGAATCGTGACCCAATCTTTGCTCTATCAATTACGTTAGAATGGCTTCTTTAACTTTAACATTGAAACTTAAAATTTTCTTTATAAATTTTTCCGCACCACCACTACCATACTCTCAATATGAAAAATTGCAAAGGGAGTGGTGGGTGGGAAAGAAAATTTTTTTTTTTAAACACAACCTAGTCTTGTTGAATCTGACAAAATAATGACGAAACAAGAAATGATCGGAATGCAAAACATCGCCTGTGTACCACGTGACTTGGCAACAGTACACAAATTCACACAATAGGCCTTACCAACGGGGACCACAGCATTTATTCTGCAGGGGTTAAATTGGTTTTCAATTGATGGGATTGAAAACGTTATTAACCCCAGACAAAATAATGAAATTGGAAGCAATGATTTGCGTCTTTGTCAGACGTTCAACAGACATATATGATTTATTTGCAATAAGTATGTAACACAAATATATAGCATGCATATAAGGAATCAGCACCTTAAACCTGGACTTATTAGCAAAACGATATTTAGATTTACAAAGGACCCTGATGAACTATCAAAAGTCACCACCCCAGTGACCTACACAGTAATGGCTTATAAATATCTTAAAATAAACAAGAAGATTTTAGAGGACCTAGATGAAACCTATCTTAAGTCACCACCCTCGTGACCCCTACAGAGGGAGCTGAATAATATCTTGTTAATATAAAATATAAATATAAAATAAAGAATATTTAATATAGCACCCCAGATGACCTATCTGAAATCACATCCCCAGTGAACTACAAAAAAGGGAGATTATAAATATCCAAACAAAGAGCACAGCCAGTAATATAAAATGATATGGGCTGAAACCTTAATCAATATTTGTGCATGCAAAATATATAATATATATTCCTGTAAGATGGTTTCCAGGAATCGCACATTCATATAGGGGAAATCCCTGACAGGTTAAATTGGATACTTGATCCATACTAAAATGTCTACATACTTTAATGTGTGTGCATTTCTTATCCATACTTAAATAGATATATGTTTCAAGTTAAACAATCTCTGCCAAAGAAGTTAATGGATCATGCAAGAACTGAATGAGGAATAAACTTCCCAATCCCCCCCCAGATTTTTAAACATATTCTATTTATTCTTTAATTTTCATCAGTTAAGCCTGGGGGATATGGGAAGCTCTCTGGATGTTCGTTTGCCTGATATAAAGGAGACCAAACGGTGACTGCGAGTGCAATCCCCTACCCATAGTGGTTTTGTCAACATTACGCATATCTGGATGAACTATATATGTGGGTAATGACACGTTAACTCTGCTCTACCAATTTTGTGTGCCACTTGTTTATATTTCTGGTACATCTAAGCCCCGCACCGTGTTTTTTTATCATCAAACGAGAAGTGTACCATGCTATAAAAGTGTACAGAGAACTAGGATAATATGCCCATTCTATAATACAATAGGTCAACATACTTCTTGAATCAACGTGATAACTAGGCGGCTGCGCAACCTCACGAAAAAACTTGAACACAATTTTTGATTTTGAATTTTGTTGAACAAGAAAATTTGAGGGCATAGTACTTGGCCCCTGCCTAGGCAATCCCATGCCAACCTGGAGTTGATTCCTTCCTTAGTATTAATAAACTTAATCGATCAAATCCCACATGCTAGACCGGCTTTCAATAAATATTTATTAAGTAAATTACAAGAGGGCAATTCATGGTTCTGAACAAGATGATCGTTTAAAACAATACAAAACAAAAACAAAAACAAAAACAAAACAAACATTCATGCTTCTGAAGCAGCAACTTGACACGTTCCTTGCTTATTAACTTATACCAATCTGACAATTGAATTCTTAAGTGTTCTTGTATTTAGCCTTAAATTTACATCTCCTTAATCCACTATATCAAGTGTGCATTCCAAATGTTATGCATACTTTCATTAAACATTTTTGAGTACCTAACAACTGAAAGTATAATAATAGATGATGCTGTACAAGTGTACATACCTGTCAAATGTTCAGAATGTCAGAAGATTGATTGCAGCAACTGCAGGACTTTGGGAACAGAGGTCTATTGGTCAGATGACATTCAAAAACCAAATAGACTGTCCCTTGTGAATGCTCAACATGCAACATCTTAGATTGGACAGGCAGAGTTGAAACAACACTCTTAAAATCACAATACCTGGTCAGTCATATTACTTATGACCCACAAGACAACGACGACGTACAATTGTACGTGATTTGTGATTCTTACCAGATTGTACACCATTTTATGTTTTTTAAAAGCACTTGACATGATTCTTCCATTGTACGTAGTGTGTAGATAAAGCAACGTGCAACATTCAATGTTAATTCAAATGTGCAAATATAAGTCATTGATTGCTGCAATGTAGCTGTTACGTGGCTCCATGTCTATTGTCTAACTGAAGTAAACCCATTATAGGTAAATGCTTGATGATGAGATCACCGTCAAATATTATTGTGGTCATAAACAAATCTCCAGTCTCACGACAAGCAACGCGTCTTCCCTCCTGTTACCTGACATAATCTGCAATGAAGAAGACAGAAAAAGGGAAGCAAATTGTGCAAGCAAAGTCTTTTGCATATATACAAGCCTGATTATTAATAAAACTACCTTACTATATACTAAGGAGTTGAAAATTGAATTGATCTTGAACATGATTATTTTTCCATTTATTTTGTTTATTTATTTACCTCTTTATTTACTTTTCAACTTTTTTTAATATGCCAGAAGGTCCAAGTGGAAAGGCAGTGTGCTCTGTTCCCACTATCTAGGCGAACGAACTTCACAAAGATGCTGCCAAGTAGAGTAAAACCAAATCTAGTAAAAACTATGCCGAGTTAATTTGGGCAAGTAAAAGGAATCGTACCAAGATCCACCAAACTTGTTTTACATCAGATGACTCTACAATTTTGCTTTCCTGATGATACATCTTCTATGAATTCCTTAAATGCCAACACCTATGCATATGTCATAAAACCCATAAAACGATCTTCCAATTGTTAAATTATAGGGCTGCTACTCACCGTTAATATTTTCTGTAATTTACATATACGAAGGACTCTAACTTTGACCTTCACCGATTGCCTTGAATGACCAAAATCCAACAACCTTTGCATATGTCAGAAAAACGACCTCCAAAATTGTTAAACAATTTTCCAGGAATTTTCATGAAAATCCAACCAAAATTTGACTTCCAGTAATTTCAAGCTTTTCCAAGAGCCACTAACATTCTTTAATCAGACTAAATGATTCACGAATATCCCACTTGTAATATCAGGATATCATATACCGCGCATCACTAATGCACCGCAAGCAATGTTACTATATTGCATATCGCCCAACACTTGTTTACGATCTCTTCGGATGGGAATACAAACTGCTTGTAAATTTTCCCGACACTAATTACCGAAAATACGCCAAAGCCCCAAAAGCGCGGCCTGAGAATGACTCCTGTCCCACGATTGGACAAAGCAGGGGCATTATGCAAAGCAGGAGTCACAGCACACCTCGCATGGCTCCGCCTCTTCACCTTTTCAGGACTGAAACCCTGGGATTATTTTATAATCCCTGCAATGCCCTGGAATTATTGCAGCAACAATAATACAGTTTGTTTTAACTAAAAACCAGGCACGGTGCATCAGCATGATTATATAAAGGGTTGACCCATATCCCATGGTTGCTGTTTCTGATCCATGTGTTTTTAACCAGGCATTGATCTTTCCCGCCCATGGATTCGATAAAATCAAGCATGCCGAATTCTGCAACCTATACCACGCGCCTATTTCATCCTGCAGAAGTCCGATGTTTTTCTCTCAATTAAGTTGATACATTATGTGAACGATGCAAATTATATGTGAAAACCCATAATTAAACTAAATAATAAACATTTTAATCATAACTGCTCCTTATTGGCACTCAAATTTCGTTTCGGACACAACTTGATGTCGCAAGTTCAAAATGTAAATATCTTTGTTTATGTGATACATGTTCGAATGACGTCATTCCATTAATAGGCCTAAATAACTTATGTAATTTCTCGTAAATGGGTTTATCAATATTGTTGATAGCACGCCATAGAAATTGGCTATTTGCAAAATCGCCAGGACTGATTGACGGTAAACAATTTACGCAATCATCGAGACCGCCATTTAGTATTGCCAAATCCGCGATTTGGTAGCCCAATTGGGCGAATTTCGATTTTTATATATTTATTTATTTTATTTTTTTGCGACTTTTGACAATTTCCTGGCCTCAAAAAACCAATGATTAAGGAACATTTTTGCGACTTTTTAACATTTGGCTCCCATAAAGTTAAACATTTTTGGAGACTTTTTGATTATTTGGCCAGCAATTCAAGCAGAAATGTTTTGGCAACCTGGTTCTGCGTTCTGCTTGTGTGAATATCACAGTTTGAAAAACTTAAAACCGTGTCAAGTGAAATTATAAAATAAATCGCACTCGACCCAATGTTATTTATACTTCCAATGCCCATTTTTTACAAATGTGTTCTACCTTTAGTCTTTTGGCCTAGGCCTGCTACTAAAACCCGGGATTGATTATAAAAGCAAATTTCTCACCGAATCAACTCATCATCTTGACTGCTCTCAACACCGCTGCCGGATAACGCCCGACGCAGGGTGACCCGTTCACGTAAAATTGTCACATTCCGCATTTAAAATACCAGCCACTTCGCCTCTCTATCACTCGGGTTAGTTTTGTCCAACTATTTGTATTATTTTATTAAGAGAATCCCAGACAATGTCACAATTTCCACTTGCCGCAGTACCATCACTGTGATAATATTGACGACTTTACTTGATTGCTGCAGCTAGTTGTTTCGTGCGTAAATTCAACAACGATTTTCCGTTCATGTAAAAAGACTTTGGAATCGTAAGGGAACCAAACTGGAACTATATCATTAGCCTATGATCGCACTTGTACTTTCATAACTGATGAATTATCAGCCATGCACCTGGCGAGATGCTCTCGGTGATAGCGCAAATAGACATAAAATTCGATCCAACTGGTGGTATAGGCTCCTTTTCTCCCAATGTTCCACTCAAAGTTCATGAAATTCCAAACCGCCGCACATATATTTTGTTGTATTTTTCCGACGAAAACCATCAATGGAAACATGGTCCACGCCACGAAATATTGTTGTAAATACACTTCCAAATTAATATATATAGCTACTGGGATTACTACTTATGAACGATAGTTAAATTGTAAAATATGCAAAAAACTTCCGAAAGAAATTTTTTTAAACACAACCTAGTCTTGTTGAATCTGACAAAATAATGATGAAACAAGAAATGATCGGAATGCAAAACATCGCCTGTGTACCACGTGACTTGGCAACAGTACACAAATTCACACAATAGGCCTTACCAACGGGGACCACAGCATTTATTCTGCAGGGGTTAAATTGGTTTTCAATTGATGGGATTGAAAACGTTATTATTATTATTATTATTATTATTATTATTATTATTATTATTAGTATTAGTAGGCCTAAAAATAATAACTATAATATAACCCTAAATAGAATCAATATTAATATAGTAAATGTTATCAATATTGACAGTAAATTTGATCAATATCCCTCAAAAGATGCCCTTTGGCAGGTTTAGATATAAAATTATTGCTTATATCAATTTAAAATAACCCATCTAATATAGAAACCCAGTTAGCTCAGTCCGTAGAGCATCAGACTAATAATACAGAGGTCACATTAAATTGATAAATGGAATTTGTCTTCGTTGTTAAATAGAAACCCAATTAATATAAGACTTAATACAAGCGCTATTATTCAATGGAAACTATTATTTTCTTTTTTTTTTCATGATTTTTGTCTCATTTGGCTTCTGTGCCAATGGTTGGATCATCATGACAATGCTGGGCCGATGGACAAAATTGCGTTGGCCCATCGTTCACCTACCAACATTGTGCCAATATCCAGCAATATGTTGTGCCAACGTTAGGCCAACTATGCTTTGCTAAACCAATCCATTCGGCCGCGGTAGATAACAAAGTTCACGCTGTCTGATCCCAGCTAGCCATTTCAATAATACGTTTCAGTTTTTTTTTTTTTCTTTTCAAAAACGTTTCAATATTACGTTTAAAAAACGTAAAAGTGTGGAGTTTTGATTACGTTTAAATAAATTTCGCATGAAAATGTTCAAAAACGTTATCATAGCATTTTTCTTACCTTCATAAACCGTGTCACTTTTGATTTCGAAAACATGTTCAAAATTACGTTTTCATAACGTTAAAGTGTGGAGTTTTTTAACCGTTTTAATAACGTTTCCACAGAATCATTATGACGTAAAAAACGTCTCGATCTCTTGTGTTGTATAAGACATGAAACCGTAAAGAGGTGCATTTACTATGATAGATCAGGCACATCATGAGATAATGCATATCTCAAAGGCTTCCA
The DNA here is from genome assembly GCF_039555335.1 of Amphiura filiformis. Taxonomy (NCBI): domain Eukaryota; kingdom Metazoa; phylum Echinodermata; class Ophiuroidea; order Amphilepidida; family Amphiuridae; genus Amphiura; species Amphiura filiformis. Next base: position 43,613,098 of record NC_092631.1, on the reverse strand, counting down.
TGCTTCATGCTCTTCAGTGACGGTTCTTCTTGCCGGATCAACCAACATATGAAAGATATAGCTTTGGCCGTTGTTTAGTTTCCATGATTCTTCTTACTGGCTGCAGTATCAAACATCTAGGTCTACCTGTTTGAATTATGCGACCGGGTAGAATATCCATATCCATAGACTCGCATTTTGTTAAGACACCGTTCAATATCCAATAGCAAATTACCGATGAAGAAAACTCAAACTTAAAATATTGAAATAAATTATCCCAATAGCTATCCTGCAGTCCTGAGAGTGTATTGGACTTCTAAATGGGGGTTAAAAGTTTTGGGTGTGTGAACAGGGGGGTTAAAATATATGTGGCGCATAGAAAGGGGTGTATTTTTTTTCGTGCGCTGCATGCGCAAATATTCCAGTAAAACCAGAAAAAATAAACGTACATGTTAGATAAGGGTATTATTTTGATCAGGTACATGATGTATTTTGAAAACCAGTCATATACCAGTCAGAGATATGTTGTGTTAAAATAGTCTTATTTATAACATAATTTTGAGCTATATGTCAGTTAAAGATAAAACACAAAATAAATGTAGATAATTTATATAGCTGATAATAATGATGCTGATAATGATGACGATGATGCGTGATGATGATGATGTTGATGATAATGATGATATAAAGATGATGATGTTAATGATGACGACTACGACTTAATGATGACAAATTATGTTTTATACATACAAAAATGATTGGTTGTATTGTAACGTTTTATAAACGATGTGATTGCGTTCCAATATGATTTTCTTAAGAGCCGTTGTATACGTTATTTTGTTATGTAAACGTTTTGGTGCAAACATTAAGCAATCAAGAATTGAACTGCTACACGGCAGCGTTTTTTTAAATGTTTCACAAAAACGAAACCAAAGCAAAATAAAACGTTTTGTGTTTGACGGGGTATGATCTGTCTTCTGTTTATAGTACAGTGTACCATGAGGGACATGCAAACTTAAAATAAATATTTACAAACTTAAAATAATTTTTTACAAACTTAACATATTTTTTTTACAAACTTAAAAACATTTTTCACAAACTCAAATATTTTTTTACAAACTCAAATGATTTTTGCAAACTCTAATAATTTTGTGCAAACTTAAATAATTTTTTACAAACTCAAATAATTTTTTACAAACTCAAATAATTTGTTGCAAACTCTAATAATTTTGTGCAAACCCAAATAATGTTTTACAAACTCAAATAATTTTTACAAACTCAAATAATTTTTGCAAACTCTAATAATATTTTGCAAACTCAAATGATTTTTAACAAACTCAAATGATTTTTACAAACTCAAATAATTTATTACAAACTCAAATAATTTTGGCAAACTCTAATAATTTTTTGCAAACTCAAATACATTTTTACAAACTCAAATAATTGTTTACAAATTTCAAAATAATTGTTGCGAACTTTCGACTTTCACGAGAGTACGAGGAGAGACTCAGTCTAGATTCAACATAATTTTTACAAACTTTCGACTTTCACGAGGCGAGACTCAGGCTATCGAGATTCTAGATTCAACCTATGCGCGGTTAAGCACTGCACTTACGACGTACGATAATAATACATTGCACTGCATGACTGAAGCACACCGTTGTCGTTGCAGTGGAAGTACTACGAGTGGTTTGATGACAGTTTTGGGTAAATGTTTTTTTTTATTTTGGTTCTGTAATAACGTGAGTACTACATGTTTATTAATACAGCTATACCTTGCGTCCTGGCAGGGTTCGGGTTTGTATGGCCTATTATTACTATTGGCCATTCCAATGCATACATGGGATAGGTTAACCGGTCATGCCGGTTAAGCTTAAATACACTGTAGTTTACGTATGGTGCGGTACATATATGGTATACAATGACTACATGGCTGCAAGATACACTCACAGAATTAGAGAAGGAGAACCGGGTCTCCTATATCGGCACGTACAATCGCGCCGTCAGCTATGGGGAGAAAATTGGGGGTATTCGGATCCTTACCGACGGTGCGCGTAGACGAACGAAAACAATTCTGCGCCTCGTCTGACGCGTCTTGGTACTCGCGTTTGAAAGACCAAGAATGATCGAGTGCATTCCGGAGGAAACCGAATACCCCCTATTTTGGCTCCATGCCTGTATCAAGATGGCGGTCGAGTCCCGATTCTATGTCTTTAATTATGTGGTTACACTGGACTTCCATTCATGACATTGCACGTGTCAGCAATTCGAAAAATATAAAGCACCAGTAGAAGTTGATTGTTGCTATTTCTACTCTCCATTCCAGATAAATACAGCACTAATTTTTTGTGATAAGTTAAATCCTAACCCGGGAGGGGGGGGGGGCACTCACATTGTAAATGGTCTGTATGCATGCGTGACCAAAAAAAGAGGTAAAAAGGGGTGTTTCTTTAAGGCAAGGCAAGTTACGTGTGTGATGCACTTAGGGTCTAAAAACAATGAGTTTCAACTTTCAAGAATATGGGGTAGTTTTCTGAAAGGTCATGTTTGCTCGAGAAGTCTAGCCAAGAATTTGCTCACCGATAGCTTCACATTCTACAATGTTCTAGGCTAAAGACCATTGCATTCAAAATCTAGTCGGATTCACTGAAACATGACACCGTGTAATGGAAGTTGAAAAGTAAACACAGCCGATCACGACAGGCTATCGCATCAAAAATGTTGCTAAAAATAAACTTCAGCAAAATGTTAGACTGTCCAAAATAGCCAAATCTTGCTCAAAAGATACAGTTGACTCATCGAAATAACTTTCATCCAAATTTCAACATTAACAGAATAAATAACCTCCGGTGCAAAAAACTGCACCGCTGTCCGACCGAAAAACCATAGCAAAGCACTCTAGCATTGAATGCGTAACTATAGTGTGCAAATTCGAAGCTAGAGTTCTCAAGTAAGGTCATGCGTCATATGGTGGGGCACATTTGTGTTACAAGTGCATTTTGATCGGCTGTCCTCCTTTTCACTTAAAATTGATGCATATCTAAAAAACTATACACCTCACACCAAAACTATACATTTTTGGAAAGCTTATGTTCCAAGGAATCCAACTGTAAAATCAAGGTTGGTAACTTGGTATACAGGGTGCGTAAGACAGTATATAGGGTGATATTATGAAAACAACCTTGATTTTACTAGTAGGTTGATAATGTATTGCATTTGCTACTGATATTAAATGCCTAAAAAGAAATCAAATTTTGTTACAGGCCACACCATGAGTTTTGTTATGTTATGATTGACAGTTCAAAAACGAGTCCAAAAATGATATATTTTTTAAAAATGTTTTACTAGTCAAAAAACTCATTAGGGGGTAAATTCTATTTAAATTACCGTACTGGTACCTTATTAAGGGGCTAAATTTGCTAGTGGGGTAAAACTCGTTTAGGGGGTGTTTGGGCACACACAAGAGCTCAATGCATTAGCCAGAGGGGTGTGCAGCTGTTATTTGGACGCCCCGTTTTCAATTTGGACACCCTAAAATTCTGATTTTTATAATGGAGTGAATAGGAAGTGGACACCCTTGATAATAAATTATCTTGATCAGAAATTATCTTGGGATAATAAATTATCTCCAAATGATTAATTTACCCTGAGATAATCAATTATCCTGAGATAATCAATTATCCCGAGATAAGTAATTATTCTGAGATGATCCATTAACCTGAGACAATTAACTTTAGATAAATGGAAATAATAAATTATCCCAAGATAAATATCTCCATAAAAACATCTCTCTCTATCTTTTTGTCCAGAGATAAATATCTCGAGATGATAAATTATCTTGAGATAATTGATAAGTCACTCGAAAAATACACTACGGTATCTCTTAATCTTTTGTGTCTGGAGATCAATATGTTGAGATAATCTTGAGATAAATTATCTTGAAATAATAAGTTATAAGATGACTTATCTCAAAATAATTTATTATTTCAAGATAATTTGTTATCTTTTATCTGGAAATAAATGTCTCAAGAAATTATCTCCAGAGAAGTTTTTTTGATGGCTATACCATGGACATATGAAACCATTGATTTTTTAATCAACAGAGGGAACTATTCTTGTTGGTTAGGCAATGATGGAGCTTCAATGGATTTTTCAACCTACGGATTTGTTACAAACTTCTCACATAGCACTATAACATACGACGCCCCGGAAGGGTCATAGTAAAAAAAAAAAAAATTGTGATAGTGAAAATATATTTTGACCTTTTATCATGCTAAATAGTGAAAATATATTTTTTGGTATAACAAAAATATATTTTGACCTTTTATCATACTAAATAGTGAAAATATATTTTTGGTGAGCAGTAAAAATATATTTTTACCTTTTATCATGCTAAATAGTGAAAATATATTTTTGTAGGCAGTAAAATATATTTTGACCTTTTTATCATGCTAAATAGTGAAAATATATTTTTGGGTGGGCAGCAAAAATATATTTTTACCTTTTTATCATAGTAAATGGTGAAAATATTATTTTGGTGGTGAGTTTTAAATATTTTCTTACCTTTTATCATATTTAATAGTGAAAATATATTTTGGTGAAAAATAAAAAAAAATTGTGATAGTGAAAAATATATTTTGACCTTTTTATCATGCTAAATAGTGAAAATATATTTTTGGTGGCCAGCAAAAAATATATTTTGACCTTTTTATCATACTAAATAGTGAAAATATATTTTTGGTGGGCAGTAAAAAATATATTTTTACCTTTTATCATGCTAAATAGTGAAAATATATTTTTTGTAGGCAGTAAAATATATTTTGACCTTTTTATCATGCTAAATAGTGAAAATATATTTTTGGGTGGGCAGCAAAAAATATATTTTTACCTTTTTATCATAGTAAATGGTGAAAATATTATTTTGGTGGTGAGTTTTAAATATTTTCTTACCTTTTATCATATTTAATAGTGAAAATATATTTTGGTGGGCAGTAAAAAATATATTTTGACCTTTTTATCATACTAAATGGTGAAAATATTTTTTTCGGCGCGCAGAAAAATATATTTTCACTAACTTGGGGAGTCTGCTATGGTTTTAGTGAAAATATATTTTCTGCGCCACCGAAAAAAATATTTTCACCAATTTGTAAAGAACGCCATTTAGTATGATAAAAAGGTAAAAATATATTTTTACTGCCCACCAAAAATATATTTTCACCATTTAGTATGATAAAAAAGGTAAAAATATATTTTACTGCCCACCAAATAAGGGTCATAGTAAAAAAAAACATTTTTTTGTGACAGTGAAAAATATATTTTGACCTTTTTATCATACTAAATAGTGAAAATATATTTTTGGTGGGCATTTAAAATATATTTTGACCTTTTTATCATACTTAATAGTGAAAATATATTTTTGGTGGGCAGTAAAAATATATCTTCACCTTTTTATCATACTTAATAGTGAAAATAATATTTTTATGGGCAGGAAAAAATATTTTCTTACCTTTTTATTATACTAAATAGTGAAATAATTTTTTTTATGGGCAGGAAAAATATTTTTGTACCTTTTTATCATACTTAATAGTGAAAATAATATTTTTATGGGCAGGAAAAAATATTTTCTTACCTTTTTATTATACTAAATAGTGAAATAATTTTTTTTATGGGCAGGAAAAATATTTTTGTACCTTTTTATCATACTTAGTGTGAAAATATATTTTTGGTGGGCAGTAAAAATATATTTTCACCTTTTTATCATACTTATAGTGAAAATATATTTTTGGTGGGCAGCAAAAAATATATTTTGACCTTTTTATTATACTAAATGGTGAAAATATTATTTTGGTGGTGAGTTTAAAATATTTTCTTACCTTTTTATCATATTTAATAGTGAAAATATTTTTGGTGAGCAGGAAAAATATTTTTTTTACCTTTTTTATCATACTAAATAGTGAAAATATATTTTTGATGGGCAGTAAAAATATATTTTGACCTTTTTATCATACTAATTAGTGAAAATATATTTTTGGTGGCCAGCAAAAAATATATTTTGACCTTTTTATCATAGTAAATAGTAAAAATATATTTTTGGTGGTCAGTAAAATATATTTTAACCTTTTTATCACACTTATTAGTGAAAATAAATTTTTAGTGGGCATTAAAAATATATTTTCACCTTTTTATCACACTTATTAGTGAAAATATATTTTGGTGGGCATTAAAAAATATATTTTCACCTTTTTATCATACTAAATAGTGAAAACATATTTTTGGTGGGCAGCAAAAAATATATTTTTACCTTTTTATCATAGTAAATGGTGAAAATATTATTTTGGTGGTGAGTTTAAAATATTTTCTTACATTTTTATCATGCTTAATAGTGAAAATATATTTTAATAGTGCGCTTGAAAATATTTTGTTTTACCTTTTTATCATAGGGCCTTCTAATTAGTGAAAATATTTTTTTCGGTGGGCAGAAAAAAATATTTTCTCTAAAACAGACCTTCCCAAGTTACTGAAGGCTGACATATCAGGAAATGAATTGGGTCTAGTAATGTCAGGCATGTCAGCTTCGTAATAATCTGTTCCCACAGATTACATAATCTGTTCCCACAGAGTTCGTAATCTGTTCCCACAGATTGCGTAATATGTGGGAACAGAATAGACCTATGTTATCTGTTCCCACAGATTATACAATCTGACACAAGTAATCTGTTACAACAGATTATAATCTGTTCCCACAGATTCCGCAATCTGGTCCCACAGATTACGTTATCTGTTCCCACAGATTATGTAATTTGTGGGAACAGAAAATTGCCTAATCTGTGGGAACAGATAGCGTAATATATGGGAACAGATTGCGTAATATGTGGAACAGATTATAATCTATGGGAACAGATTACGTAATCTGTGTGAATAAATTGCGTAATATGTGTGAACAGATTGCGTAATCTGTGTGAACAGATTGCGTAATCTGTGGGAACAGATTGCGTAATCTGTGTGAACAGATTGCGTAATCTGTGGGAACAGATTACGTAATCTGTGTCACTGAGAATCAGGCCTAGTAATGTCAGCCTTATAGTTACCTTTGGTGAGCACGTGCGTGACAGCCAGCGCGGCAAATATCAAAAAAAGAGTATGTATACCAAAACGAGGTGTACATCCCGATTGGGGTGTAATGCATGGGCTTGCAAACGTGCGCTTACACCATGGAGCTATAACTATCCGTGGAGGTGTAGGCCTAATAGCTTATACGCAGTGGCGTAGCCAGTGGGGTGGGGCAGGCGCGGATCCAGGCATGGGCACACCGGGCCCGTGCCCCCCCTTTTTGAGGGTCCTATTTTTTTTTTTTTTTTTTTACAATTTTGTATGAAAAAATAGATATAACGCCCCTGTTTTGCTTTTCATTTGTATATCAACGGCCTCCCATGCCAGTGACGGATCCATGCAGGGGCACACCCGGACCGTGCCCCCTTTCATGGTCCATGAATTGGCTTCAATTCGGCCTTTATTTTTAATTTGTTTCCAAATACTGAGGGGTCGCATCCTCTCTCAGACACCCTCCCTCCGCGTATGGATAAAGAAGTCAGTAGGCTTCTATTTTAGACCAGGTGCGGATCCAGTGTAATATTTAAAAGTTTGCAAATTTAGTTCGGGACCTTTTTTGTTTTAAGCAATGATAAAAGTGTAAAAATGATGCACCAACTTGAATGACTTAAGACCTTCATTTTGCAAAATTTCTGATGGGAGATAAACAGGGGACCGTTTTCACTTCTGTTTTGGACATCTGCACACTTTATGTTTTAACATGTTTAAGCAATAATTAGGCCTACAGTAATAGTGAATAATGGTCTATGAGTGGCTTCAATCGTGCCTTCATTTTCATGTTGCCATTTTCACCATTCTGCTTTGGACACCAGGCCCTTTATTTTTCAAGCATTAATCATGTTAATTGACACAATATTGAAAGTTTGTTGACGAATGACTTCAAATAATAGTAGTATTAAAAATTGTCCACCAAATAGTTTCAATTGGACCTTCATTTTTCAAAATTTTCCAACTTCTCAGAAGGGAACATTCCCCATCTGCGTATGCATAAAGAAGAGCTAAGAAGTTGCCATTTTCACTTCTGCTTTGGACACCGGTTTTATGTTTAAAGCAATATTTACACAGTAATAGTTAAAAATTGTCAACGAATAACTTCAATTGGCTTTCATTTCACAAATTTTCGGCTTTTACAAATTAAAACTTTACACAATAATAGTGCCAAAATGGTCCACCAAGTGCTCCTCAGGAGGGCACATCCCTCAGCTCAGACACCCCTGCGTATGCATAAAGAAGTGAACCTTTTCCGCTTGTTTTGGACACCCGACCCTTTATGTTTAAAGCAATAATTTAAACTTCTCGGCAAATGACTTCAATTTTCGCAAATTTTCGGCTTTTTCAAATTAAAATTTTTCACAAAAATAGTGCCAAAATAGTCCACCAAATGGCTTCAATTATGTCTTTATTTTGCAAAAGTCTCTCACTTCTGAGGGTGGCACATCCCCCTCAGACACCCCTACGTATGCATAAAGGAAAATAACCTTTTCGCTTCTGACACCCGACCCTTTACACGATAATAGTGAAAGCTTGTCGACAAATGACTTCAACTTTGGACCGTCATTTCGCAAATTTTCGGCTTGTTCAAATAAAAGTTGTACACAATAATAATGCCAAAATGGTCCACCAAATAGCTTCAATTAGGTCTTCATTTTGCAAAAGTTTCTCACTTCTGAGGGGGGCACATCCCCTCAGACATCCCCCTGCGTCGCGCAAGCGCGACGTACGTCGCTGTCGCGCCGATGATTCTAAGTTTTCAAAAATCCGGGATCCGCCACTGGGGGGGGGGGGTGCCCCCGCTTTACATTGGGGGTTGTTGCATCAGATTTTGGGAATTGTCGAAATTCTGGAATTTTGACAATTCAAAGATTCTGACGCAGCCTGTCAAAAACTTGGAATTGTCAGATTTCTAGAATTTCGACAGTTCAGGTTTCTGACGCAGCCTGTCAAATACTTGGAATTGTCAGAATCAGGCGGTGATGGAAGCGATATCGCCAATTTTGAGGTCGCCATTGGATTAACACATAATCATGAAATCTTCATAAACAATTCTAAATTTGTTATGTGGTGTCAAAGCAAAATTATATTACTCTAAAACCGTCGGGGTTTTACAAAGTACCCCACTGTAAGTATGTTAATTTTCCATTTGTAATTGCTAACCGTGTATTTTGAATGGGGCTGTCAGCCGTGTATCTTCGCCAGCCTCGTACGTCTCGTGTTGCGCTTCCTATGCCGCCTGGTCAGAATTCTAGAATTACGACAGCGCCCTCTGTCGTAATTCTGGAATTTCGACAGTTCCAAGTTTTTGGTTTTTGACAGGCTGCGTCAGAAACTTGGAACTGTCGGAATTCTGGAATTTCGACAGAGGGCGCTGTCAAAATCTTGGAATGGTGCAGGCGGTGCCTATACGCTGGCGAAGTTACGTAATAATCGGATTAACTACCATAGCAATAGGTGAAACAATTTTTGAATATACCGCGCTGCACTGATACGTTCACGCGGTACCTCTGCATTGAACCATATTGCTGATCACTTGCACCTGTAAGATTAGTAACTTTGAAAAGACCAGTATTGTATTCAATCTATGATTGCAGACATACACAGGTGATGAGTGTAAACTGCTTGTAGTGCAGCGCGGTATGTTCAAATTTGTTTTCACCTATTGCTATGGAAGTTAATCCGATTAATTACGTAACTTCGCCAGCGTATTGGTATCATTTGACACGAAATAGAAACGAAATGACCTCCTCAGTGTCAAATATTAGGAACTTTAAAATTGAAAACACCCAAATAAATAAAGAAATAATTTATTAAATAGAAAACCTAAATACATAAATAAATAAATAAATAAATTCCAGCTGGGTGTGGCTGGGAAGTTAGATAGACGCTATGATGTGAGGGATTTCAATGCACTTAGGCTATGGCTGATATTATCGATAAAGAGATTTCAAAGAGATTTAAAGGGGTAATCTGCATGGTGACTAAAACATCAGAAGCATTGTAAAACATACCAGTATTCAACCGTTCATATAATAATATAATACGTGTACTGCATTTAAAAAAAAAATGGACGAAATCGTTTCTTGTTTTATTTTGGGTTTTTTCATTATTATTTTATTCAAGTTCATTCATTCATTCATTCATCAATATTAAAATTATATTAACAACAAACAAAAGACAATTGACTAAATTCCAGTATAGGCCTACTTCCCCTACCCTCTACATTATTAAACTGTAGGCCGCAGTAGTTCACTTTTAGCCCCAGGCCTACGTGGTTCTCATAGGCCTACCCGTTTCAACATGTTCCGTACGGCACTAGGGGGCACCTACACCTGATTGCTGGGAAGGCCACCCTCTCCCACCCCACCACCCTGCAACCCTTCTAATAGTTCAGTGCGCCTTAAACATTTTATGCAACTAAATCGGGTTTTTCCCGGGGTTTTCCCCCTTTAGAATATCGCTTTAAACTTTGATTAAGAAAATAGCATGAACCCGACGTTACAAAATAATTCCAACTTTTTGACAGCTGTCGGAATTCCAGAATTCTGACACCCGTCAGATTTCTAGAATCCCGACAGTTCCAAAGATCTGACACACCAGGGTCAACAATAGACAATTATGTGTGTATAGGTCTACCATTTGATCTGTCACACAAAGACCATTATTTTCAATTTGAACAGCAAACTTTTATTTATCACTGGTTTTGTTACTTATTTTGAAAAAAAAACCCAAATAATTTTGAAGCCATTTAGAACTAGAAATTCAATGTTTGATGTTTATGTGGCACTGTTTCGGCTCTCACCCAAAGTTTCCATTTAAGAAAAATGTCATGTTCTCACCCAATGACCCCATATTTTTTTACATTTTGCACTCTCCGAATGCCCCTTACTGTGAAAGTGTAAGCCCTACATTTATATATACATTTCATATTGAAGTGTCCCGGGGGTTGCCGATTTGATTTGCCGACAAACTATTCATCGAGCTCAGAGGTACCTTTTGTTCAGGACAAACAGGTTCCGCTATTAAATCGGTAATTGACCTGACAGTGTTTTAACGTAGGCATATACTAGCCAGGCTACGGTGAAGTGATCAAAAGAATCTCTTGTGAAAGCGCCCACTTGAGCGAGAGGAACCTTTTGTTCCCCGTGAGCCCACGAGTGTGACTAAGTCTTCGACAGCACATAAAAGCACACTTTACAGTTATACCCACCTTAATTTAGACGCCTCGTTTAAATAAATTCAATAGAGTTGCTGATCGAATGCCCGTAACAACGTGGCGTGGCTGAGGTAGGGCCTATAATCGTGTCTTATTTCGCAAATAGTCAAATGGGTTTCTTCTGTCACCCAAAGACCCCATATTTACACAACCGAGCCACGGCTGTGTTCTGTATCTTACTCAGGATCGTCTTGCTTTCTTCTGTCAACCTTTACATTTGCTTTGGCACTGACATGCTTACGTATGGTCACAACCATCATTGACCATGCCCCTACATGTCACATGAAAATTGTTGGTCAAAGTCACGCAGGTGTCATAGGGGTCAAAAAGTGATTTCAGCTCAAAATGCACCTTCTCCCACAAATTACGTAGGACAGTGACGTCATTTGCACACATGCATCATCCAGTTTCTAAAAGTTCTTCACAGAATCGGGATCAAAGGTCATTAAGGAGTCACTACCGGTATCAAACGAAATACCTTTGAAAATGCATCTTCTTTCACAAACTACGTAGGACAGTGACGCCACTTGTACACACGCATTGTTATTACCCAGTGTCTATGGAGTGTACGCAGATTTGGGGTCACTGGGGATGGGGTCGCCCGAGAAACGAAACTAGTTACGCTTATATGACGTCATCAATCTTTTGGTTTGTTTCTTTAGAAAGTGCAAGTTTACATTGTTTTTTGCAATATTCTTGGCAATACATCCGATTTTATTTTGTGGGAAGGATATAAATTAAGTGACCGCTTGGGGCCTATAGGTTCGAATTTCAACCAATCCAATCACGAAGCTCCCGTGGGCAAGTGGCAAAGGCGCAGTTCTTGTTCTGAGGTCCTGTTTTCGATTCTTGGGCGGGATAACTTTTTCTGCTTGTCTTCTTTATTATTTGCGATTATTGTGCAAATAAATTGTGCAAGTGAAATTAGAAAATACCGTTGTGACATATTGCTTAAATCAACGTCACGGGCACAGTCTTAGCTCTCAATTACCGTTTGTTTTGTTCAATTTCCTTTTTTAAATCTCGAGATATGTTTAGTTAACAACGAAAGGGTAAAATCACAATTGTGCCACTTTTACTAGGGAATAGGGCTGTACATGTAAATCAATGATAGCTGATGTTGATGCGTCTAATGCACTCACCCTCGGGGCTCGTGTAGCCTATATTAGACGCATCTACATCAGCCCGCGTGCATTATTCTGTCTAATGTTATTAATTTGTCAAATTTCATGAACTTGTCTATGTTCATTAACCTAAAAGTGCATGTGCAATATTTATTTGTCTTTTAACATAGGCCTACATGCCTTGAGTACCAAAAAGAACAGTATTTACCATGATAAAATCATTGACACGCACATGTATTTAATTTGACAGCAGAATGTGAAATATTTATTTATCTTTTAATTTGTCGTAAGTGGGAAAAGAGAATCATTATACCTGTATCATGATAAAACAGTAAAAACAGTAAAAACAATTTTGTATTGTTGTGTAATTGATGCATTCTTTTGATTTTACGGAGGAACTCCTGATAAACTTGATGCTGTCATTGATCTACATGTACAGCCCTATTCCCTAATAAAAGTGGCACAATTGTGATTTTACCCTTTCGTTGTTAAGGGGGTACTACACCCCTGGCCAATTTTGTGCCTTTTTTTGAATTTTTCTCAAAAATTATATCGCATTGGTGACAAGTAAGATATGTATATTATAGGGACAAAGACTACAACTACTGCACTGAAAATTCAGCAACTCAAGGCAAGTAGTTATTGATTTATTGATCAAATATTGGTTTTCCCTCATTTCTGACTGTAACTCCACAACTGTTGTCTGTGCTGAAATAAAATTTCCAGTGCAGTAGTTGTTATATATAGTCCTTGCCCCTATAATATACATATTTTTTTTTTTTTTTTTTTTTTTTATTCCCTGTGCTTGGAACTGATGGAGGGAGAAAAGACAAACATAATGAGCCATCAGTTCCCAACGATCATGAACAATAATTACATAATCAAAATATTCTTTTGAGCAACAGGTACAAAGAGAGACAGACGAGGCAAAGACTATGGACGAAGACAACGAACACTCACACTCATACAAAACATACAAAAGGACAGAAGACAAACAAGAAAAAAAAAAAAGGATTCATATTCTACTCACACACTTAAAAAAAATCTAGCCATGATATATACATAATATACATAATATAAAAGTTACTTGAAAAAAAACCACAATCAAATTTTATCGATGTCGAAAGAAAACTTTTTAAAGTGCTTGCCAAGATTGCCATTTTTCTCAGCAATTTTGTACTCAATGTTGAATTTAAGCTTAACAAACTTGCGGAAATTCTGAAGAGAAGGAGCCACCTGTTGAAATTTGCATCTATGAATATAAAATTTAAGAAAGAGAAATAAAAAGTTAATACCAGTACTATGAGGAGAGACGTCCTTAGTAACTCCAAATAATCTCTCAAATGTGGAAAAGGTTTGATTCTCCTTAGTGATAGCATTGATGAAAACCAAGAGATTATCCCAAAGAGGAGTGATAATAGTACATTCACAAAATAAATGCACAAGGGTTTCGGTGGACCTGTCACAAAAGAAGCAATTGGGAGATGTAATTCTGCCTATCTTATGCAGGAATTCATTTGTACAAATAGCCCTATGGAATATTTTGAAGTAAAAAGATTTGATTTTAGTATCCATAGAACATTTGAAATTGTTGGCATGAATATCGGACCAATTAATGTCGTCCTGAGCTACATCACAGGATTCTGTCCAAATTTTTTCAGCATGATCAGCTTTACTACAGGATTTTAGAACAGAGTAGCAATGACGAGTTGCCTTGTCAGCTTTGATCAGGCCCTCAACAATGTCATCAAATATATTCACATCAATATTAGGAGGATTGTAGAACCAGTCAAGAAGGATACCATTCATAAGGGAATTATACTTTCTCCTATGTTTGATGGGAATATTAAACTCGATCACAAGATCCTCAAATGTCTTAACAAAATTATAGCCCCGATCCAGATCAGCAACCGTATAAATACCCTCGTCAATCCATTCAGGATAACAAAAGAAGCTCCTGCGTTTTAGACGAATATCTTTATTCCACCACAGCAGATCCTGTAAGTGATAATCACCAAGGCCCATATTGTGCTTAATTTTATCCCTGTAAATATACCAAGTCCTGATGGTTTCAGAGAGCTGGCAGTTTTTCAAAGAGGAAAGAACGGCCTTAGGGGCATTTGCACTCCACAAGAGAGATGTGTTTTCATGGAATTTACTGAGAATGCTTAGTTCAATACATTTCCAAGCAGAGACATAACCAGGATCAAGCAATAGTTTTGCCCAAAAAAGTTTTTGAGCTTGTGAGAAAGCTTCAATGTCCACCATTCTCAAACCAGCTTCCTCATAGTCATTATAAAACAAGTTACGCTTGACACGATCATTCCTTCCTTTCCAGATAAATTTTAAAAATAAAGTGTTGACTTTCTTAAAGAAAAGCTTGGGAATGGAAATACATAAAACAGAAAATAAGTAAAGTAGTTGGGGAAGCAAGAGTGTTTTAATAACAGTTACTTTTCCAATCAAAGACAAATTTCTCATTCTCCATCAATTCAAAATCAGTTCGAGTTGGTGAAGCTTGGGAACAAAGTTGAGCTCATAAAGTGCATTTGTATTCAGAGAAAAGTTAATACCAAGACTTTTAAAAGTGTTTGACTTCCAGAGCAAACCATTGTCCTTAAAGGGTTTAAAATCACTGCCTTTAAGAGTACCAACATGAATAGCCTCAGATTTAGTCAAATTAATTTTGCATCCCGAGATGGTAGCGAAGCTTTTCAAAGTATCAAACAGGGTCTCAAAGGAAAGCAGGTCACCCTGAAGAAAACAAGTGGTATCATCAGCCACCATACTGACTTTTTTCTCAATATCACCAATAGTAATTCCTTTGATGTTATCGTTACTACGAATAGAAATAGCCAAGATCTCAATGGCACATAAAAACAAAAGTGGGGAAATTGGGCAACCCTGAAAAATGCCATGAGTCATTGGGATTGCTTCTGAAAGGAATCCATTATTGATAACATAGCTGGATCTATTTGAGTAAAAAGTCCTAATCCATTGGACGAAGGTTTCACCAATATTGAAACGTTTTAAAACCTCAAAGAGATAGTTGTGTTCAACACTATCAAATGCCTTTTCAATGTCAGGGTAAAACAATTGAACCAGGCATATTATTGACATCACAATAGTCAATCAGATCAATAATGGTGCGAATGTTGCTTCCAATATTTCTACCCTTCATGAAACCAGTTTGGTCCTCATGAATCAAAGTCTTCAGGCAAGATTTGAGTCTTTCAGCCATTAGTTTAGCAATAATTTTATAGTCTGTGGTCAGCAGAGAGATTGGACGATGGTTTTTGATAAAAAGAGGATCTTGTTCCTTTTTTGGGAGAAGAGTAATCACTCCATTCCTCTGAGAGTTGGACATAGTACCTTGCTGGAAAGAGAAGTTGTATGCCTCAATTAGCAAATCACTAATATCATTGAAAAAGACCACATAAAATTCAACTGGAAGCCCGTCAAGACCGGGCGTGCGATTTAATTTCAATTGCTTCAAAATATTAAGGATCTCTGATTTAGTAATAGGCTTTTCAAGGTTAGATTTCATATTTTCAGACAATGTTGGAATAGTCAGTTTATCTAGGAAAACTTTCATTTCCTTGTCTGATTCCTCGGAGTTCTGAGAAGAGTATAAAGTACTATAGAAGGAGTGAAGTTCCTTTAGAATAGCCTTTTGATTTGAGATGAGCAAATCCTCCTCATTTTTTAATAAGCGGATATTTTTCTTCTCAAATGCACGCTTCTCAAGACCACAAAAGTATTTAGAACTTTTTCACCAAATTCAGTCCATTTCATTCTTGATCTCACAATGAGACCAGCAGTTTCAAGGTCCAAAATAGAGTTCAAGTCCCCTTCCAGTTTACTCAAAGTGTCCACCAAAGAGGCCAACTCAGTACGATTCCTCACATTGTTGGAATCATCACTGATATCATTGGAAAGAGCTGATATGTCCTGCTTTACCTTATCAATCTTAGCCTTAAGATCATCTTTGGACTTCATTCTCTCTTTCTTTTCCTGCTGCAATATTGAATACAATGTCCTGTAATAACACACTTCAAGGAGTCCCAGATAACATTAGGATTACAAGAGGAGTTATTATGAATATCCTTGAATTCTTGAATCTTACCCTTAATGAATTCAATGAAATCAGCATCATGTTTAAGGTAATGACAGTTGAGCTTCCAAAAGCCCTTACCTTTATCTGGATCACCAGTAGATAAATTACAAGTGACGATAGAGTGATCCGAATCAATACCCGAGATAATATTTGAACCACTGGCATTATCTGCAAGATCACTGGAAACAAAAACATAATCCAGTGTAGAGAGAGCAAGAGGATTTTGTTGGTGTCTAGTGTATGTCCTGGAGTCAGGATTTTCTACCCGCCAAACATCAATGAGATTAAATTCGTCAATCAAGCTATCAAAAGCATTACGAGCATTGATATTACTATGGGAGGTACGAGAACCTTGGTAGTCCTTTGGGCCAAGAGCCAAATTCATGTCCCCAGCAATCAGAAGCTGAGAAGAAGCACCCATGTTGTCCAATTTAGAAAACATATCATAAAAAAAGGCAGGGTCATCTTTATTTGGCGCATATATATTAACCATATACAGATGAAATTTGTCAATCAAGACATCCAAAATTAAGAATCTACCTTCAGGTTCCTTGGTAACAGAATTCACTGTGAGTGACCGAGAAGATTTAATGAGAACTGCCACCCCTCTACTGTTGGATGCATAACTGGAAAACCAGGAATGGCCACCCCACTGAGATGCCCACAAATTCTCGTCACTTTCTGTAGAGTGGGTTTCCTGCAAGAAAACAATGTCATCATTTCTCTTATGAAAATAATTAAAGACTTTTTTCCGTTTAAAGTTATCTTGAAGGCCCCTACATTTGAAGGAGCTAAATTTTAAAGCCATATTATGATAAGATGAAAATTATTGTAAACAAAATTGAAAATAAACATGGCTAGCGAGTAAAAACTACAATATGAACCCTCATCAAAAACACAAACACACAGACACAAAACAAACACAACAATAAAAACAATCATCCACCCGTGACAACCTAACATCAGTTAGAACTTCAAGGAGGCACACAGTCCTAACCCGCTGGAATGGCCAAAAGCCTATCAAAAATAACTATTCTCACATCGACTTTTTTCTTCATGAAAATCAAAATCAACAGCAATAAAAAAAGTCATGAGATTCTCAGCAAAGAGAATAATTATAGTTCGCTTTTCAGCTAACTGTTTATGGCTTTGCTGCATACACTTTCACCTGACCACTTTCCCAGTATTTCAGTACTGCAGGGTACACGAAGAATGGGCGTTTGCCATCTTCCTTCAGTTTCTTCAAAGTAGGGAGTAGATCTTTCCTCTGCTGCTGTATTCTGCGACTGAGGTCGTCTTGAATGAACAACTTGCTGTCGTTGTACTTGTGGGTTTTGAAAACTGCAATTGCAGCCTTGTGGAAACCAACTTTTTCCATGTAAGTTGCGAAAAGGATGTGGATAGGTCTTGGCTTGCCATCACCTCGAGCAGGACCAGTAGGAGTACGGTGTGCACGCTGGAAAGCTGGTGTTTCTGGCAACTTCAGGAAATCTTGCGAGAAGGTTTTCAAAAAGTTAATGCAGTCAGAAGGGTTAGACTCTGAACTTTCTGGAATGTTGTATAGAACTAGATTTATACCCGCATGCGAAGCATGGACGGGTATATTGCCATTCTATGGTTTCTTCTCCATCTCCTCCTCCTTCTCCTCCTTCTCCTCCTATCAAACACATCATTCTGTCAAGGCTAGCGCTAAAACTACAAGGGCCCCAGAGCCCATATGTGGTACACTTATGGGCCCTACCCCGTAGATGTGCCTTTTGCCCATCTCGACCCCAGCGGTCCAAGGTCACGGGCCCCAGGGGCCCAAAGGTAAAAACACTAACCATGCTGTTTCTCATCAGATGAAGCAGCCTCAGGGCCCTGAGTTGGAACACTGATAGCCTTAGGGTTACTCTATAAATACAAGTATACATGAGCCCCATATGTTATATATTATGGGCCCCAGGGGCCCAAATGTTAAAAATAAGGGGCAACAGATTGACAAGCCTAGCTCTAAAGCTACAAAGGCACTAGGGCTCATATGTTGCACATGTATAAGCCCTAAATTGTAGATGTGCCTTTTGCCCATTTTGGCCCCAGATGTACAAGGCTAGAGGCCCCAGGGGCCCAAATGTTAAAGCAAAGGGCCGGCCGTTTCTCAGCAAATCAAGTAGCTACAGGGCTCAGATTTGGTACACAGATAGGTCTTTAGTATTATATTGTCATATGTATATATGAACCCCATATGTTACATAATATGGGCCCCTGGGCCCCAAACGCTAAAACATAGGGCCGGCCGTTACTCTGTAAATAAAGCAGCTTTAGGGCTCAGAGTTAGTACACAGATTGCACCTGAAAATCACATTATTATATGTACATGTGAGCCCCATATATTACATTATATGGGCCCCAGGGCCCCAAACGCTAAAACATAGGGCCGGCCGTTACTCAGTAAATAAAGCAGCTACAGTGCCCAGCTTGCGTCTACTGATATCACTAGAGAATTAAACTTCAACATAATATCCATGGGCCTCATAAGTCAAATATTATGGGCCCTAGGGCCCCAAATGTTAAAACAAAGGGCCGGCCGTTTCTCATCAAATAAAGCAGCTTCCGGGCTCAGAATTTGTACATGTACACAGTAGCACCTGAGAATTATATTGTTACTAACACTCACATACCCCCCCCCCACCCCCACACACGTAGGACTAAACAGACATATCCGTATTATAATTATTAATATGCTAATTGGAAATACCAGCGTGAAGCGTTAAGGCTGTTCCAGTTAAATTACATATTATTGGCTGTTCCATTTAATTTACATACTCCCTCTGAAATGGTCCCAAAATAGGCTGTTCCGTTTAATTTACATACTCCCTCTGAAATGGCTGTTCCATTTAATTTACATACTCCCTCTGGAATAGTTCCCCTTATCATATTGCATAGCCTCACTGTGAGTAAGAGATACTGACAACGTAGGACTAAACAGACAAATCGTATTATATCACAATTGGAAATACCAGCGTGAAGCGTTAAGGCTGTTCCAGTTAAATTACATACCCATTGGCTGTTCCATTTAATTTACATACTCCCTTTGAAATGGCCCAAAAAAAGGCTGTTCCATTTAATTTACATACTCCCTCTGAAATGGCTGTTCCATTTAATTTACATAAGTTTCACCCTAATCATATTGCATAGCCTCACTGTGAGTAAGAGATACTGACAACAGCAACCTATGGAGAGTAAGAGAGACGACTCCCCTGGGAGGGGACTTTTTACAATTTCTTTTAAGTGCTACGACAGTGCGACCTACATTCAACTAAAGCTTGTGACTTGGACTTTCACTTTTTACACATTTTCTGCCCAATTGGGCGACTTTTTACAATTTCTTTATTTTAAGTCCTCGGCAAATAAGGACTGTAAGTTTTGGTACACCGATAACATGCGGGTATAGCCGTATTAGTGTACAAATATATAGCCTTCTAGTGTTCCTTCTCCCTCTGTTCTCCAAGTCGTCGATTTTCTCCCACAGACAAGCGAACTCTTTATTAACTTCTTCAAACTTGTTCTTTGTACTGTCCATGTGGAATTGTAATCCATTTCTGCTCTGGTGGCTTGAATCAGGTTGTAGAACCTTTCTTCGAATTTGGTGAACCATACTGGGGCTTCATCATTGTCAATCTCAGTAAGCTTATTAGGCCTAGGCCTAGCCCTAGCCTGCTCAGACATGTCTTCCGAATTCTGCATCAGTTGCTCACCACGGGAAGCGTCATCATCATGAAAATCTAAGGATTTCCGTGATTTCTTTGCCTCGGACTGGTTCTTTTTTGCAGATTCTGGAGATTTGGTGTTTCGTTTAGATTTTGGAGGCATGTTGGTGCTAAGAAGTAGAATAAAACCTTAAAAAATGTAAATTTTAGTGTGCAGCTCCACGAAGTTAACGTTTACGTGGCGGCGCTCATCACACAAGTCTCTCAAAAACCATAATATACATATCTTACTTGTCACCAATGCGCTATTATTTTTGAGAAAAATGCCAAAATAGGCACAAAATTGGGCAGGGGTGTAGTACCATATCTCGAGATTAAAACAAACAAATTGAATAGAACAAACAGCATTTGAGAGCTAACTACGCCCTTGACATTGGAGTAAGCATTATGTCATAACGGTATTTTCTACTTCCCATAGAGGGCGTTTTACATTTGCCCATTTTTTGTTGAGACAGGCTGTATATTGGCAAATCCACAGCTACGTGACAAAGAAGATTAAACTTATACTGCGGAGGGTGCTTGAGGAAGTTATATCCTCTGTAATATTGACATTTTTGGGTAAAAATTGGGGTAAAAATCACATAAAAAGTATGTTTTTCAACCAAAATATCTGATGTCATATATTGAAATGTTTCACTTAATCCCATATCAAGAATTATGTAGCATTGTAAGCGCTACATCTGTGCCAAATTTGGTGTATTTCCTATTAAAGAATGTAGGATTTCTCCCATATATTGCACAGTGCGGCATGACGATGGTGATAAAGGATTCATGTGTTATGTTGCCTTTGCACTGTAAATTAGACACATGCCGTTTTCGTCCATTTTCAGTAATAGAAATGGCATGCAAAAACGAACCAAGCTAAGTAGGAGACATGTGTGGCATTGTACTGGCAGAGATACAAGATAAAGGCCTGCTTTTACGCTGTGATCAAGTTCAAAATTGCTCGGACTTTGTTAAATACAACAATAATGGGATCATCTAGTCATTGAAGGATTCAGAAAAGGTATAGGCCTATAGTTTTACCTATTATTTAACGGTTAAGGAGTTATGGGCAAATCCCATATTTATGACGTCATAGGCCAAATTTTGGCTCCACAGGGGCAAAAATGAAAATTGCTCAAACTATTTGATTTGCCTTGAGAAATCGGAAGTAGAATAGTTTTCCCTATGTTTCGTTGCGTCGATAATAAAGCAAAACACTGAAAAAATGGGCTATAAATAGATTTTCCCACCATTTTTGGGAGGGACATATGAGCTATTTTTCTTAAAATATGTTCATCTAGTCAAATCCACAGAGAAACAAAGGTATCCTCTGAATGGTCACGGATCGTAAGAAAACGGCTCTACTATTTTGCCCATAACCCCTTAACAGACGGTAGGGGAGAGCGGGGAGTGTTCGCCCTAGGGGCAGGTTCCCCACCCCTTGTTTCTCAGCACTATGGCTATCGGGGAATTTGGTGATGGTAAAATTACCATAGGTCTTTATAAACTTCTCATATTAGCTACGAGACATATTAGGGACATGTTCATAGAACTGCAAGAAAAAAAAAAAAAAAATACACCAACAAGTATTTTTTTTCTTGCATTACTAATACTAGGCCTAATGTTGTATTATCATTGTATACATAAATACACAGTGGCGTGTGCAGCACATTGAAAATGGGGGGGGGCAGTTCCCCGAATGGAGTCTGATTTAGGTGTGTAAGGTGCGGTTCAGCGTTTCCCCCGAATTTCCCCCGAATTATAGGCCTACATATGGCTTTAAGGCATAATATGGGCCGACTCAATTCTTCTCCCTTCTCTCCGTTCTTCTTTACACAGCCGTTGACGTTAGTCACGGCTGTGTCTTTTTTCTTACAGGATCTTCTTCTTTACACAGCCGTTGACGTTAGTCACGGCTGTGTCTTTTTTCTTACAGGATCTTCTTCTTCTTCTTCTTCTTTCTTTCTTCTGTCGACCTTTACATTTGCTCTAGCACTGACATGCGTTCACCGATTTTGACCTAACTTAGTCACAATCATCAATGACCATGCCCCTACATGACACATGAAATTCGTAGGGTCAAAGGTCAAGTAGGGATCACAGGGGTCAAAAACGTGATTTCAACTAAAAATGCTACTTCTCCCACAAATTTCGTAGGACAGTAACGCCACTTGCACACATGCATTGTTATTACCCAATGTCTGTAAATCATACACAGATTTGAGGTCAAAGGTCATTAAGGGGTTACTTCCGGTATAAAACCAAATTGCTTCAAAAAAATTTCTTAGCTAAGAAAAACATAGGAGAGTGACGGTATGTGCAAACATGAATTATACTTACCTAATGTATATGAGGTATTTTTTTGATTGGGGTCAAATGTCATTAAGGGGTCATTTCCGGTATAAAACGAAATACTTTCAAAATGCTACTTCTCCCACAAATTACGTAGGACGGTGACGCAACTTGCACACATACATTGTTATTACCCAGTGTCTATGAATCGTAAACCGATTTGAGGTCAAAGGTCATTAAGGGTCACTTCCGGTATAAAACCAAATTCCTTCAAACATTTTTATTAGCTAAGAAAAACATAGGAGAGTGACGGTATATGTGTACACAAGAATTATGTTTACCTAATGTATATGTGGTATTTTTTATTTGGGGCCAAAGGTCATTAAGGGGCCACTTCCGGTCCAAGACGAAAAACATTCAAAATGTCCCTTCTGTCACAAATAACATAGCAGAGTGATACTATGTGTGTACATACATTGACATAAGCCAATGCCTATGGGGTTTTCGTAGATTTGGGGGTCAAAGGTCATTAAGGGGTCACAATTCTTTCTTTCTTTCTTCTGTCGACCTTTACATTTGCTCTAGCACTGACATGCGTACACCGATTTTGACCTAACTTTGTAACAATCATCAATGACCATGCCCCTACATGTCACATGAAATTCGTGGGGTCAAAGGTCAAGTATGGGTCACAGGGGTCAAAAACGTGATTTCAACTCAAAATGCTACTTCTCCCACAAATGTTGTAGGACAGTAACTCCACTTGCACACATGCATTGCTATTACCCAGTGTCTTAAAATCATACACAGATTTGAGGTCAAAGGTCATTAAGGGGTCACTTTCGGTATAAAACCAAATTCCTTCAAAAAGTTGTATTAGCTAAGAAAAACATAGGAGAGTTACGGTATGTGCACACATGAATTATGTCAACCTAATATATATGTGATATTTTTTTTAATTGGGGTCAAAGGTCATTAAGGGGTCACATCCGGTATAAAACGAAATACCTTCAAAATGCGACTTCTCCCAAAAATTACATAGGACGGTGACGCAACTTACACACATGCATTGCTATTACCCAGTGTCTATGAATCATACATAAATTTGAGGTCAAAGGTCATTAAGGGGTCACTTCCGGTATAAAACCAAATTCCTTCAAACATTTTTATAAGCTAAGAAAAACATAGGAGAGTGACGGTATCTGCACACATGAATTATGTTTACCTTATGTATATGAGGTATTTTTTGTTTGAGGTCAAATGTCATTAAGGGGTCACTTCCGATATAAAACAAAAAACCTTGATAAGAAAAACATAGGACAGTAACGGTATGTTCGCACATGAATTGTGGTTACCCAATTCATATGTGGTATTTTTTATTTGGGGTCAAATGTCATTAAGGGGTCACTTCCGGTCTGAGACGAAAAACCTTCAAAATGCCCCTTCTGCCACAAGTAACATAGCAAAGTGGTGCCACGTGCACCCATGCATTGACATTAGCCAATGTCTATGGGCTTTTTCATATATTTTGGGGTCAAAGGTCATTAGGGGTCACAACACGGCTGTGTTCGTGGGTTAAACCACAGCTAAGTCTAGTTCTTTCTTTCTTTCTTCTGCCGACCATTACATATGCTCTAGCATTTACATGCTTTCATCGATTTTGACCTAACTTGGTCACTATCATCACTGACCAGGCCCCTATATGTCACATGAATTTCGTGGGGTCAAAGGTCACGTATAAAGCGAAATTCCTTCAAAAAATTTTATTTGCTAAGAAAAACACAGTAGAGTGACGGTATGTGCACACACGAATTATGTTTAGCTAGTGTATATGTGGTATTTTTTATTTGGGGTCAAAGGTCATTAAGGGATCACTTCCGGTCCAAAACAAAAAACATTCAAAATGTCC
Source organism: Amphiura filiformis (assembly GCF_039555335.1). NCBI lineage: Eukaryota > Metazoa > Echinodermata > Ophiuroidea > Amphilepidida > Amphiuridae > Amphiura > Amphiura filiformis. The sequence goes on along the minus strand of NC_092631.1, from coordinate 43,588,623 downwards.
CTTCTGTCTCTAATAACAAGGCAGAGTGATACTATGAGCACACGTGCATTGATATAAGGCAATGCCTGTGGGGTTTTCGATTATTTTGGGGTCAAAGGTCATTAAGGGGTCACAACACGGCTGTGTTCGTGGTCTTAGACCACAGCTAAGTCTAGTTTCTCTCTCTTTTTACATCCTTCGGGGTGCGAAAAGGCGACACTGAGGAATTTACCTCCTTGGGGCCTGGTTGGGGGCATGCATGAAGCATAAATATTAAAATATGTCAATTGAAATCACACGCTTCAATATCATTGTCATGAGGCGGCTTAAAATATCACAAACAAGTAGGCCTATGTTAATAAATAATATTAATATAAGCTATTACCGGGCGATAATGAACCCCACAAAACTTTCGGAATAGAGATCACGGTGACTCATTTCGGAATAAAGAACCGTCCTATTTAATTTTCGGATGCGGAATGGAGAACTTTTTGACATATTCAGAATAAGAAGATAACCTTTTTTTCATATTCGGAGTAGAGAACACGGTGACTTGTTTCGGAATAAAGAACCTTTATTCGTTTTTTGAATAGAGAACCCATATTTGAATATTCGGAATAGAGAACCTTTTTTCATATTCGGAATAGAGAACCTTTCTATTGAAGAGATTCATCAGTAATACAATATTCAGATTTCAAAGTTTTTTCTTAGCAAAATTCCAATAAAAAACTCACGTTTTCCAGTCGATCTGGATTAGGAAAAAATCACAGCCAAGTATGAAAGAGAACCTAATGAACGGCGACGAGGGAGCCTACCAACTGAGTCACGTTTATGACCAATTGATCCAGAGGGCGTCATCATCTTCCGATGACGTCATACCATCCACCAAAGGATCGATTGGCAATTGGCATAATACTATTGATAAAGGCAACAGAATGGATTGCCGAAACTGTATGGAAAACGGGAGTTTTTATTGGAATTTTGCTAAGAAAAAACTTTAAAAAGAGAACCTTTGTGTTTTCGAAAAGAGAGCCTGCATGTGTTTTTTCGGAATAGCGAACCTTTAATTACATTCGGAATAGCGAATGGTAAAATTACACATTCGGAAAACCGAAACTTCGGAATAGCGAACCTTCGGAAGCGGACCTTCGGATGTACCCCTCTCCGACCATCATGCCACTCGCGGGCGCACACCAATAAATAATCACCCCATTATTTGAAATACATGTAAAAACACCGGTTTGCTTTGGTAATTTTGAGGCCTTTTTGGGCTCGTTTTAAACATTTTATGATGACACGATCCCAAATCGATGAAAGTTTAACATATTTGTCAATGTATGGGGAGTCTTTCCACCTCGTTTTCCCGCGAATAGAGCCTTCACTGTTTTTGACATGCTCTCAAGACTGCAAACCCGATTCTGTCATTTTTTTTAATTCCCGGACCTATTTTCTCAATAATTTTTAAAATACGACTTTTTTTGGCGACTCAAATTTATGTATAGGCTTTACACTTTTATTTAAGCTATAATTCGCCACTCTTTCTGATTAATTAGACCAAAGACCAGCCAAAAATACCTCATAAAGTTTCTGTATTTTACCGGAACTCTTTAGGGTTACACAAATGGCGCATTGATTTAGTGGTGTGCCCCCTCGCCGCCTGAGTCCCAAGCATAGAGGAAAGAGTCTTTCAGGAATTTTGACCAAAAATGAGCATTTTTTACAGAAAAAATAAAAAACGATATTTATGAGCGTGGATGTGTGCTTGATTAATTTTTCAAGGGGTCAAATGTCACAAAAAATAGGAACTTGCCCATATATACAGCGAAGATCAATTTTTTTGATTTTTTAGGCCTAATAGGCCTACTCTGATATAAAATTGGACCGGTTGAGCCCATATTTATTGGTCAAGCTATGAGTTTTAAAGTCGAGTCCAATATTTTACATTATTATGTTTTCAGGGTTATAAGGAGTTAAGAAAACCTAATAATGATAATATTGGATGGCTTATTTCGCATGATACCATAACATATTGGATTCGTCACACAAATATCGAACTCGCCGTTGGCTCGTCCGATTTTTTTATGACTCATCCGATATGTTATGGTATCATGCTCAGCCATCCAATATTATATCAACTCATAGCGAGACCAATAAATATTGGGCGTAAAGCATCCAATTTTATCATTATTCATTATTATGTTTTGGATCCAATATTATCACAACTTGGATCCATCAAAACATAATAATGACCAAAGTTGTCCCAAATGCGGGGTATTTTTGGTCAGGCTATTTTTTACCCTAGGGCATCCTTGCAAAATTATTTAAAAATCTTTTTCAACTTCAAGGTGTAGAAGGGAACCCTAATGTCATAAAAAGATATAATTAGAAATATAACTGTTTTTTTGTTTGGAAGCAGTGCTTTAAAAACTCTGAAAAGTGCCCAAAGTTACCTCATTTTAATGTAAATAAGCCATAACGAACCCCACAAAACCTGAGACGCATATACCTATATTCGTCTCAGCACAAAACTAACCGAGTTTATGGATAAAAATTCCTTTAAAAAGGAACAGGGCGAACAAATGAGGAAGTGTCAAGATAAAGGTGTAGTTATTTTATTGTTTGAACTGTTTCTATAATTCGCATCGATCATTATCGAACCGGGTATCGAACCCCAACGGTTTTAGCTTGTATTTATATTATTTATTAACATAGGCCTATTTGTTTGTGATATTTCAAGCGTTTTAAAATTTCAAAATAATCCCATTCAATTACACGGTTGACGGTGGAAATTTACTGAATTTAGAGAATGCACTGCGACCACCACCTGAGACTCAATTGACAGGGTACGTAAGTGCTAAAGTAAATATATTTTCTCTTTATCGCCTGCCTAAGTTTCCCCATTTAAGGGATGGGGTATGAACGGTTGGACAGTATTATTGTGGGACATTAGAGCACATCAGACATGTTGAATTGCATTCTGAATACGAAGAATGTCCTTTTGATATAAAATAATTTTGATTTTTGAAATTCGCAAATGATGATTTTTACTTAAAGTGTATGTAGGTGGGATGAAAAAGCCGACGATCAATTGAAAATTTTGACCTTTCGTATTGAAGATATTGAGTCCATATTTTCAATATGAAAGGTCAAAATTTTTCAATTGAACGGCTTTTCCTCCCAGCTACATACACTTTAAGAATATATGTCATTGGATTTATAAAAATTACTTCGAGGACTGTTATATATCAAAAATATGAAAAATATCAAATTTTAATAATTTGTCATAAAATTTGTAGGCCTATTAGATCGTGATTTTCATTAGTTGATATCAGAAAGACATTCTTCGTATTAGGAATGCAATTCCATATGTCTGATGTGCTCTCATGTCCCACGAAAAATACTATCGAATCGCCCATTCCAGATCCCTTAAGTACTCTCTCTAATTTACTCAAGGTTGTGCTTGTATAAATGAATTCAGTTATATAAACACAGCCTTGTGAAAAGGTCATGTTGACATAAATTAATTGACTGTGTGGTTAAACATGTTAAAGTATCGTTAACAGATTCTATACGCTAGATAGCAGAACAACAAGCACATACAGGCAAGTATTTTGCCAGTATCAATAAAACTATAATGAGGCTATTAATGTAGCCCAACTGTACGTACAATCTGGCAATACCGCTAAATCTTAAAGAAATGAAAAATATATGTTGCAATTTTCGGATTTGCATAAAAGTAATTCTAGTTCATCCAAGTTGTAAAACAATTATTTCTTTTAATACAAACACATTCCTTGGTAAGACAACTTTATAGCACTGTTTGAATATCAACATGAAGTAGTAATGACAAATTTAAATGTACACTATCGCCTCTGTAGTTTCCTGATTACATAGACAGCACGATTATTTTATTTTTATTCTGCAACGCTGTGAGGAAATAAGTATGCCAAAACCCATCGCAATAAGGACGAAAAATGCTTTGCATTTTTCGCCCAAAAATGCCATAGGCCAACAATGTAGGCCTACGGCCGGGCGGTTTCACAGTTGCCGGCTCTATCATGCCACTCGCCGCCTGGTCCCTATAATCTTGATTCTGATTCTGCCTGATTCTGTTAAAGATTCTGATTCATAGCGCCCTCTCATTTGCAAAACAGGACGTAGGGATTCGGCATTCCGTTTGTAGTAGTGGCCGCACTCATGTGAAATCAACCAAGATCTTACAAGATGACATAACATTTAGGTTCATCAACAAACACAATTCAAACTGCTACGGTTATATCTGTGTCTTGAAAAGACCACAGGAGGCATGCAGGTATTAATATCTTACAAGATGACATAACATTGATTGAGATTTATAAACTTGTAACGCAATTCAAACTGCTAAGATAATTTAGTAATTTATAGTTTTATTTAAGTTGCTGTATGCATGTACAATCTACTGTTTGACTTTACTAATTGTGTCTCTCAGGTTCATAGCACAGTGTGGGGGTTTAGAATAGAAATCCATAGTATGGGTAGTAAAACCCTCTCCTTAAGAGACTCAGGTACTCAAACTACAATCTACTTTGTAATTTGTTAATCTCTTGCTTGAAATATCCCATTACTGCATACTTGAATTGCCTTCTTACAATGATTGATCACCTTCTGCATGTCTTTGTGTTTATGCTGGCAGTCCTGCAAATATTTTACAGTTGGTGTTTTCTTTTCACATTCTCTTTTTGCTTTGAATCCATCTCACTTTTTCTGTGCAATTCTATAAATTGAAGAAATGTTAGGCTCAGGCGGGATGTGCTCATTTGATAAACATAGCTGGCAAATTGGTTTATTACATGTTTTGCAATAAAACATCAAAGTTTCACCTTGATACTCCTCACAACCCTGGTCTATTTTCCAGAGATGCCACTCAGTTTCACTCAAACAACCTGAAAATGGTGAGAAACCCCTGAAAAGCACATGAGTGCCGGCCAAAAAGCCCCAAAGAGGCCGAAAATTAATAAAACGGCAGGAATTTGGACTCACAAAAAACCTGTATTCAGGCTAAAACCTGAAAAGTGGCATCTCTGATTTTCTTATTTAACATATCCAGTTGGTTTTCAATGTGAAAGTTTGTCTTGATCTCATTTTTTTTGCGGCTGCATTTACCGCTACACCTCTTATGTTCAGAGGATGTGGCACGGTAACAGGAAAGTTAACATCGCCTCTACATGCTGGACATGGAAATGAGAACATGGTGCAGTTGTTGCCGGGATAATAGTTGGCATCTTGGCAGCTTTGGATGATTTCCTGGAGACACTCACGACAGAAGTTGTGGAGACATGGAAGTGTTTTTATAACCTTGAAGTGATCTAGACAGATGCTGCATGTTAACCTGCTGTGAGATATCCTACATGTACATCAATGTTGTTGCACCACTCTTTTTGGTCTGTACCCAAAGCCATGGTTATCTGCAAAGGAAAGGAAAGCTATTGGCTTATAAATGAAAGCAACAAAAATGTATATCCATATTCATACACACAATACACCGGAACTGTTTCTACTGAGTTACCTTGTACAGGGTTCAAAAGACCCCACACCCACCAAAAAAAACCAAAAAAAAACCATTTCTTTCCTTTACGTGACGTACAATATATGAGGATTAATTTAATGGTGTGTTTTTTTTCTTTAATTTTTACATGTATGTACATACAGTCACCCATGCAATCATCTTGCAGTATAAAATGATTGACATGTACAGGGTTTTTCTAAGTATAACTTAGGTTTATTAAAGTGGTAAAATCAATGAAACCCTAATGGCAAAATTAGCTTCAACAAATCATCATTTTGCACTACATGGTGGTTGCAGGGTGACTAAGAGATCAGAAATAGAAAGGTGAAGGAACACAAAACAATTAAATCAATCATAACATTGATATCGAGAATATTTTGTACATATATGGGATGTTAAAAAGTTTTTTAAAGCATTAAAGGTGATTTTGTTTTACCATAACAAAAGGATTTTGAGAAGGGATAACTTTGGTGGGGTAGCAAAATGATTCCTCTATTCACAGCTTTTTGAATTTTTTAAATCAACAAAATGAATGTAAAGTTAATTAGTTATGCTAAGAAATGGTTTGTAACTCCTTTTTATTTACCATTTTTATAGCACTGTCTCAATAAAACCTTCTAGAAAAACCCTGTACATGTAAATGAATCATTGTTTTATACTGCAAAAACACCATTAAATCAATCAAAACATTAATATCGAGAATTTTTTTTCTACATTATATTTTGTGAAGTATGTGTTGCCAAGTGGATAAGGCACCCGACTCATAATCCATAGGCTGCGAGTTCGAAATTGCATTGTGTCTGTTCAGGTGTGTTTAATGTAAAATTCTAGCAATTTAACCTTAAGGTCACCATTAGAGTTTGAAATAATAACCTTCCTTCACATATCGTTGGTCGCAACACATAGTGGCATAGAGTGATTTTCCAAATATTCCGGTTCACATAGTGGCGTATAGGTTATTCCTTGTTAACTATTAATGATACAGTTTTAAAATAGTTTGAATCTAAACTTCAGTTTCAAATGGAATTGGGCCACTGGGAGATAACAGTGGACGCGTATCGACTCCGTTACTAGTGGCATATCCTTCAAAAACGTTTTGCTCTGAGACATATTTTGTCCTTTACGTACGCCACTATGTGTTGTGACCGACGATATGTATAGGATGTTGAAAAGTGCAACTTTTTCTGAAAGCATCCTTTTTAGGAAATGTGATTATTTTTGGCCATGATTTAAAAAGATGGTCGACAGTGAGGTTCACTCTTCACCCCGCATTAACATTCACCTGATCTGTTCCTATTGGGGCCGTAACCGTGTATTCCTCGCCTCACCCTCAACTCTTAATTCACCAGCAACCGCTTGCTCAGTAGAAACACACTCTATGAGGGTCATTAAAAAGTTATGCCTCAATAGATGGTAGCTTCTTCAAACATTGCATGATTACAAGAGTATCCATCAATATTGATACCTTTTCCAGATTTATGTAGATGATCTCAGAACCTTAAAAAGATTAAGTACAATGGAAACAGTCAAATGTATGAAGATAATTTTGTGGAAATTTATGATTCACCATCCTAGGCGACTGGTGTTCTATCTAAGTGTTGATTCTATGCTTTATCTGAAACAGACAAAGACAACCAAACTGAAAGATTTCCAACTATATACCAATCTTAAACTACTTTACCATCATCTGTTTTTACTGGAAGGTCTCACAACATTTTACTGCATGGATGTCAGCCAGTGTACTCTACATGTTTTAGCGTAAACTCGTTCAAAAATTAGTTCTCACAATTGAATACCTGAGTGGAAGAAGGGCCCAACTCCATCAAGACTTTTTTTTTGAGATATGAACAAAAAACACAATATTTGGAAAAGTTTTAAGAGACAGACATTTTTCATCTTCAGGGGATCTTTAGTACTGGTACATGAACATACAACATGTGAAAGCATATGTTGCAATGACGACGGTACAGGTCTTTTAAAATATGATAAACTCATTTTTGTATAACAGAGTTGGGCCCTTCTTCCACTCAGGTATTCAAATGAATCTCATGCATAATGTGTGATGGGCGCACGCTTATGTGAATTTACGAGAGCATACGTAAGTTGGGACTTTATTGAACGCAGTAACAAAATGCCAAACAAACTTAAATTCTCCCTTCATGAAGAACATCAAGATGCCTTTCTGCCATGATCATAGTGTACACGATACTGATTCCCTAAATATGCATTCCTCAGAGATACCAACATTAACATCCAGAAAATAGGGAGGATTCAAACCAAAAATAAGGTTGTTTTCAAAATTACCTGCAACTTCAATGGCACATAACTTGTCAGAAATAGAGAGGTTGCAAAATGTGGGTGTCAGATTGGACAAAAATTTTCAAAAAATAGAGAACCTCCCTCTAAAATAGGGAGGGTTGGTATCTCTGATTCCTGCTCAGTGCTCACCTATTCCACTACACTGGACTACAATAATCTTGCTAGTTCTCCCTTAAGCTTCACGTATAAATCTAATGCACTGTGTGCATCATGAGGAACACCAAGATGTCTTTCTGCCATGATCATAGTGCACAGATTGAAGACATCATAGTCACATGGTATTGATTCCCTAAATGTGCATTCTTCCTGGCAAATGTCTAAATCAACTGGAGATACTTCCATCAAATAATCCTGTGAGTTGTACAACTCTGGTACACCGTACATTACATTTGGTTTTCCATGTGGCCCATTAGCATTTCTGCTTGGTGAGATTATGTGTTCATTCCACACTTCTGCTGTGCGATCTAGTTCATCCTGCAAAAAAAAACAAAAAACAAAAAAAAAATAAGATTTTCACGAAATTAATAACAATAAAGTTTTTGAAGCAGTTACATAGGATTGAGCAATGATACGCATCATTAATTAACTGATTATAACTGAACTAATACATTATTATTGGTGCACTACCATAAATGTTTTACAGTTTAGAAATGCATGGTATTGGCGGTATACATTGTGTATCACGTTGAAGAACAAAGAGATGCTAACACTACAACACTAACAATGAAATCAGAAATGTTTCCAATCAATGCTTAACATAAAGATATAAATCCTGTGTATCAACTCGATGGGCAGAGTACGGGACCAGTGCAGAACAAAGTTGTAGCACAACCCCTTCATTGTAAATTGTTGATGTTTTGTATTTGGCCCTGCGTTACAATGTGAATGGTGTGACATTTTGATATCATTTTAAAGCATATTCTTTCTTCTATCATTTAACACCAAAGCCAGCCTTCTCCACCAATTCTAATTAATTTTATGATTAAATATGCTAACAAGCATGCAGGTGGGCAGATATTGGGACACGGATATTGGGACACGGTACCATAGAAACTGTATGGGGAAAGCGGCATCCCAATGGTTGAACTTGATTTTATTCTACAAACTAAAAACATGACTAGAGGAAATGTTATAAAGAATTAATAATATGTCATAAGTATGATAATGAAAAACAAGTTAGTCATTTCCCTCTTGGATGTTGAGACCGTAGGGCTTTGGGGGCCTGATTTTACATAGGTGCTTCATCCAGAATTTCTCCCTGCCGGCTGATGTTAAAAGTGATTACCAACAGGAGTGTCAAGCTTTCTGGGGTTGACAGTGGACCTGTGTCCCTCAAACTGCCTCTTAAGTGCAGTTTTGGTTTCTCCCACATACTATATACCACATACTCAGCAAGAAATGAGATACACTACATTAGATGTGGCGCAGGTGATGTTGCCCCTGATCCTGTGGGAGGAGGAATTGTTTGAATTAATGGTGAAATAATAATACATTGCTTGAATAGGGTCCTTGCAGACAAGATGCCTGTTGGAATCACTTGTGAAAGTCCCCTGCTGAGTGGAAGGAATAGTATCAGAATAAGTGGGGACAGCTTTTACAAGAAGATATCCAAGATTGGATGAGGCTTTCGGGTCCTGCTCGTTGTATTAAACCGATCTCAGGCGATCTGTGGTTTGAAGTACATGTATGGTGATTGTCATTAGTGATGCTGTGGAGAGGAGGAAGGTTAGGATAAAAAGTGACCACAAGAGGGACTCTGGTAATTGGTGTCCTTGTTTTGGGGCCCGGGTTTGGGGGTTCTGCTTCAGTACATCTCACCTAAGAAGAGATTTGACCTTGTTGATGGCTTGCTGCACTTAGATGTAAATCATGTAAGGTTCCTTGAGGTCCCTAGATTGCTGTGAAAAGTCAGAATCATTACAAATGTGGCAGAGGCAGAGAGCTTGACTGTATACTATACCACTATTACAATGTTGGGGATGGCAACTGGAAGAGTGTAGATACCATTAACTGTCAAGAGTCAGTCATCTCCTTTCTGATGGTGACATCCAAGAACTTGATATGGTGGTGAGAAAGTTCTGATGTGAATTTAATGGTTTCTGTGGAAAGAATTGTCATGGTCAAGGAAGGTGTGGAGGATGTCCTCTTCTCTGGTCCAGATGAAAAATACATCGTCTATGTTCCTCCACCAAATCTATGGACGACATGGGGCAGCATCCAACATCTGCTCTTCAAGCCTAGACATGAAGAGGCAGGCGAACAACGGAGCCATGCGGGTCCCCATCGATGTCCCAAATACCTGTAAATAGTGATCTCCCATAAAGGTGAAATTGATCTTAGTTATTACAACTAGTGATGTGGTTATCAAATCTGAAAGACTGGCTAAAAGAAAGGGGAGCTGAATATAAAGCAGAGATGCCAGTTAGTATTTTCAAAAAATCCTGAAATAGCAAAAAAAATTCCTGAAAAATGTACTTTTCCCATACATTTGTATAGGATCATGTGAGTAAAATTCCCTAAAATCAGGAAATTTCCTGAAGACTGGCAACACTGATAAAGCGACAGAGCTTCTGGAGATGGCATATACAGAGAATTGTGGCATGACATGATCGCCAACGTCCTAGGATATGGCACCTAGAGAGAGGGAGAGAGAGAGAGTATTCATGAGAGTCTTCAGATCATCAATGGGGGAACTGGTGTGGCCTGAAATTCCTTCACTGATGAATGGGATATTAATTCATGAAATGCACAAAATGTATTCAGTTCATTAAAATTATGATTTAACTTCCATGAAATTTTGATCACTATAATTTGGCAATGGAAAGAATTGTTTGAATATTTTTTTGTTTTTGACCTTTAACATTTCCAGTTAGCTTTCTGTTCAAAGTAGCAGATAATTCCCTTCAAGAAGCTAACATTCATAAGATATCCTGCCCTACCCAACATCAATAGATAGGTCCACCAATTATACATCGCAAGAAAAAAAGGACAACTGCCTGTGCCATACCGCAACATGCTATGTACTCAAAAAGTTACACATAAAAGTGTTTTGACTTATGTGAATCAGTTCCCCTACAGATAGGCCTACATGATGAGATAGTCCCTTCAGCTGTGATAAAAAAAGTGAAACATACGTATTACGTACACAGACAGACAGAAAAAGAGAAACCTAATTTTAAACTAACAATTAGGCCTAAAAGAATTGTTTATTCTTATTTTTTTTTCAAAAATAAAGAAAATAAAAATAAATAAATACAATTTAAAAAAAGGAAAAAAACTAGAAACGTCACGGTTTTCGAAGCAAGAAGGCGTCGACTGGGATGCCTCCACCATGGGGCGATTTAAATTTATTATACAGTTATTAAATCATTGGATACCACCAATACATGAGGGTACCCATAATGCAGCATTGACCCAAGTTTGGTTGCATTAGGAATTAAACTGTTCATACTTTAACCTCAGAAGACTCTGGGTGACCTCAGATGACCCAAAAATGACCTTCAAAAAATTTAACTCTAAATGTTGACTGTACCCAGTGACACTGACAAGTTTCATGCCCATATGACAGATTTTCCTTATTCGACATCAGATGATCCCCTGGATGACCATGAAATGACCTTCCAAAAAATTGGCCCTGAATGTTGACTGTATTATTATTATTATTATTATTAAAGCACATTTCTATAGCGCTCTACAAATAACACAGCGCTTTTGCTCCAAAACAAAATACACAAGAAAAACTAAATAAAAAACAACAACAAGAAATTACTCATTTGTAAAAAGGTACGTCTTCAGAAGACGTTTAAAAGCAGCCACAGATTCCGCTTCTCTGACATAAACAGGGAGCTTGTTCCAGTGCTGGGGCCCGAAAACAGTGAAACAGCAATCCCGACTCTTTTACTGGAGCGAAACAGCAATCCCCGGCTCTTTTACTGGAGCTGTACCCACCAAGTTCCATGCCCATAAGACAGTTTTTACTAATTTGACCTCAGATGACCCCTGGGTAACCCCATATATGACCCCAAAATGACCTTCAAAAAAGTTGGCTCTTAATGTTGACTGTACCCACTAAGTTTTATACCCATAGGATTTGAACTGTTCATATGAGACCAAATTTACAAGTTGACCTCAAATGACCCTTTGACCTCAGTATATGACCTCAAACCCACCCAAAAAAAGTATCCAGGGTTTCTGACCATGACCCACCTATCCTGAAAATCTGAAGTCAATCCGCCAGCCCATCCATGCCCGAGATACAGCATCCAGACGGAAGCAGAGACATTGCAAAAACAGTATGCCTCGCGGTGGAGGCATAAAAAGTTACAAGTTCTTTATCATACGCACTTTACCACTTAAAATGTGTGTAAATTTTTTTTTAATTAAAAATTACTGACTGACCTACCCTATATTTTTTTTTTTATGTTACGCCAATCAAACTTTTTTTCTAGGCCTTAATAATGGGTATTTTAGAGAGTACTATAAACCTTGGATCATTAAAAAAATTATGTATGTGAAATTTAAACTTGGGAATGAAGATCTGCATCCTAAATGACACTAGTGTGAGATTCTCCACAATTCTTGATTAACTATTAGAATCTGAGAGAAATGGATTATGAAATGGTATAAAAATACATTACGAAATGGTATAAAAAACATCAAGACATTAAAATATAGCACTAACTACATGAAAAACATCTGCTTCAAATCTTACCTGAATAATACTCAGAAAACAGAACAGTATCAAATTGTTATCCAGAAAGCTACCATCAAAGTATCCCTGGTCCTTCTATGCATGGAAAATCTCCATCCAAAATTCTATACATTCCTTTCGGAGAAAGCCCCAGAAGCTTTCAATTCTTTGGTTATGATTACTAGATCCATACAGGAAACTTCTTTCCCCAGCAAATGAATCATCATGATCTGCACGCAAGAAGCGCTGAAAATTACACACATAGGTGTTCTCAGTCCCAAAATCGCCGCGAACAATTTTCGGACATCCTTCCAAATCTTGAATGACCTCCATGAAATAGCCTCCAATCACTTTTGGATCATTACTTGTAATGTAAGCATTAAGCCATATCAACCTCCTAGAAAAGCCATCGATGCACCCATTAATACAAATGCCAAATGGCTTCAACTTATCGTATGAATCCAGGTGTCAAATATAGTTGGGTCCTTTACTTAAATAGCAGCGCCTTTTAAGTCTCTTAGCCCTTCTATTGTCGGTTGCGACTGGGTCAAGAGCAGCCAATAGAACTCTCACCCCTTCCTTCTTCACTATGAAACCATTAAGTTGTAATTTGTGATGCATCCATCTGTAACCATGGAGACACCCTGACCCTTCTAGTTCTTTTCTAATAAAGTTTATCACACTCCCAATGTCACTGTAGTTTTTTCTCCGGAACAATCCCTTACTTCTTAGGATGCGTTTTAACGTTGCTTTACTCATAATTATCAAGTGTCTGATACTTAGTGTTGTTATGATGTCCTATAATGAAGACCCATGTTGAAGTATACTTCTATCAAGTCTTCCCTTCTTGCTGCTGCAGCCATGTTTTTGTTGCTTTTCTACTGCACTTTAGAACCTGAAAAAACGAAGACAAATAAAGTAAGTGGAAGGAAAGGAAGGTATGACCTCCCTATTCTTTACTGTAAGAAAGGGTAAGAAAGCTGTACGGTCTTGATTTACACAGAAATCGCTTTTGAGCTTAAAACGAGTGTCGACTTGGTGGAACATAGATTGCACTATGTGTCAAGTCAACATCACAAGGTTTTGGTTGTCAAAATTAATTTTTAGTGATTTTTTTCCATTGAGCCCCACAGTATAGCCATTTTTGGACCGTACATGCACATTTGGTCGCATTTCATGAACTGGGCATAAAAAGTGTTACACAAATGTCAAAAATCACACCAATTTGTAGGCCCTATTCAACTGAACGTAACTTTTTATTTTGTATGTGTATATCATGTATAGGAAAGTATACATTTTTAGGAAGTCTACATTACAAGGTTCTCATATGTGGCAAAAACAACATCAATATTCAGGGTGGGTAAATGTACAAGGTGTAACATAATATATAAATTTTAAATAAATGTACCTGGTAATTTAATAAACACTGGTATTTTTCCCCCAATGATAACTAAAAACAGATACTGATCTAGAAGGATGTAACCATGGCCTTTTAGTTTAAAAAAAAAGTCTGGTGGCTGATTTCATTGTGGTTAGAGCATACAGGGTGGTCAAAATTGTGTATTTTTACCAAGTGAAAAATAAGCTTTCAAGCTATACATATGTATCCCTTTAAAGACTTCTTTATCTGATGTTTGATAATTTACCATCTAGATAAGTTTTTAAAAATCACATAATTGCTTAAATTTCCTTCTGCTAGTACTAGTAGTAGAGCAAATATTGAGAATACAGGGTGGTCTAAGCTAGTCAGGCTCATATCACACACTATAGGTGGCGCTATTCGTCCATAGGGAAGTGGAATGTGCCTGTACAGTCCAAAAATGGCTTTACTGTGGGGCTCAATGGAAAAAAATACTAACAATTAATTTTGACAACGAAAACCTAAGTGATGTTGACTTATGTTGATACTGGATTCATAAACTATCACATAGTGCAATCCATGTTCCACCAAGTTGACACTCGATTTAGCTCAAAAGCAATTTGTGTGTAAATCAAGACCATCCAAAACAGCTTTCTTACAGTAAAGAATAGGAGGTCATCTGGGGTCACATACAGTAGTGTACATTGTACATGTGCCTGCTGTCACAATTTCACACACAAAATTTTGGTCAATTTGGTGACACTATTTTTGTCTGTAACTTCAAAAGTATATATGCACTAGAAACATGATTGACCCCTTATTGTTTAGGTAATTTGATTCTCTTTCAAATGAAAGAACTTTCAGCTAAAAATATTGAACTTCAAAATTTTATGAACATACCTATCTAAGCGGAGATGATTTTTGTTATGTGATGACCAAAAAATCAATCTTCTTCATAATACATAGGGTTTTGTTGTGTGGTGACAAACAACACATACCGTGTATATATTAATCTTGTATTTCTTGTTTAATATTAATAATTTCTGTTCTATTTGGTTATCAATGTTTCAAAACGTAGAAAGGAAGTATGAACAAGGTAGGCTCTACACAAAAAACCCACAGAAAATTGGTCAAAATGTACTTTTCAACAGTCAATTAATCAATTAATAGGTTGCATAACATTCAAAACTGTATATATCAATTACATGAAATAGATCTAGTATCAAGAATACTGCATGTATACACGTATGAAATTTGTGGTTCATGCTACTAAATACGGTACAGCATTTCAAAGTTTCTTCCTTTTTTGCTTTTTGTGCGTAATTCCTATGAGTGTGCGACGTCCTCCCATGCGACATGCCGACGTCCTCCGCTCCCCGCAACACACTCAGACATTTTGACCCCCAATTCGCTTGTTACTTCTTTACGGGATGTAATTATGTAATTGAGCTATTGAACCATATAAAACCTATTCACTAGTAACAAATCCCCCATATTTGATAGCCCAGTTCATGACATGCGACCATTTCACTTCACTATGGACGAATAGCGCCACCTATAGTGTGTGATGTGAGCTTGCCTATCATAATATGGTCAGAATTTGTACTTCAGCGCCTGTGTTTCCAGTTAAAAGTAAGCAAATTATCTTGCGAAGATACATAAATGTTAGCCAAGCTATTAGTCAAATTTGACAATTTAAAAAAATGTTTTAGAGTGTCAAAAAACAGTTGACGGATCTCTGACTTGGGCCGGTATGACTCCCCAGTCTACATTGTACCTTAATATGATCCACACAGTAACTATCGTGTCGTCATGGACAGTAATTTAGTAAGGTAGATTTGTCAGTCCAGACCGTATGCTTCTGCAAAACAGGCACAGGCTGCACATGCAGGCACAGCCATTTAGCCCCGGGATTTAGCACACCGATCATGCGTGTGATTCAGTTTTCTGCAAGCGATTGAGTGTGCAATTTAGAAATGACCGACGATTGTGTTCTCAACTCAAGCACAATATGGGTTTCATTATGAATATTTTTAGCGACCAAATGGACACCATGCAGTTCAATGCATTGCCATTGAACTGGAGTGCTTCCAACTTTTACTGCAGGGCAGGGGATGTATCGTTCTTTCCTTTCAAGCATCGAGCTATCATGCTATTTGTATCTACCAGTCTTTCAATGTAAAGCACCTCGATCTGGCATTTAGTAAAAGTAAAAACGGTTACTATAATATCAATTATCATCGTGATCATGGCCAGAGTTCTAGCAAGTAGCATGTCTAGGCTAGGGCTAGCTCCAACAATACACCCATCGAATGTGTGTCATCGGCCCGGTCATCGGCCCTCAGTGTGAGTGTAGGAACCCATGGATTCGATCCATGTACTCCAACAACATGGTCATAATTACCTGTATGCTAGGTGAATTCAAATTTGCCATCAAACTGCATCATTTTATATATCAAATTAAAGCCCTTGAGTAAACAAAGCCAAAACTGAAAACCTTTTTTCATAGCACTTTCCGTAGCAAAGTTACATCTTGTCAAAGATTGACTTTCATCAAACAATGTCAAAAAGATTCAGCTAGCAAAATTCCCCAAAACGGCATTTAGGGGGTGTTTCTCGATCTTAGCACAGAGCATACCTTGAGAGGACACTTGGCTCATTTGCATGGCAGTCGGACTCTCCATTGTATTTGTTCATTTGTGTATGGAGAGCAATGGCGACCCTTCATTGTATTTGTTCATTTGTGTATGGAGAGCCATTCTTGGAGCCCATGGGACTCAGGCTAGGTCCTCAGGTAGAGTCAGACGCTGTATATACTAGAAACGCATATTCTTAATTCCGCGTTTATTCAATGTTAGCATTAAATTTGTATTGCCCGGCAGCGCGCGAAATGGAAAAACCTGAATTTGTTACATAAAAAGAAATGAAAATTAAAAAAAGTCGGGTTCCACCTGAGTACATATTAAATGGGTGTAGAAATTGTTCTGAAAATATTAATTAATTTAGACAAACATACGGGATATAATGAACCTTTGACATGACGCCATGATGACATGATTTTATTAGTCGTTTTATATCACCTATACCGTGTGTCATAATACCAATATTTTGTAATTTTATATAAGAACTAATATTTTGCATCATAAATGCGCAGTCCATATGTACAAACGAATACTAATCTTCAAGATATTAAGCTTTAGAAGACTTCAAAATAGCATGTCACTAAGCAGGTCATAGGTGCTGGCCTTGTCCTATTGTACTTGTTCATTTGTGTATGGAGAGCTCACTGACCTGTATAGAGGTCAATGGGAGCTAGAGCTTCTTTACGGGGCACTATCGGTTTCAGGGCGTAGTTCATAGAACTCAACGGGCTGTTATTTGAAGTGCTTTTATGTTATTGCAAAACGGATCGTGGCGAAAGCTAATAAATAATTCATACCAGGGTTTAATTGATCTGGGATGCGGACATTTCATTATTCGCAAACCACCGGGATTCGATATAGGTTTGCGTTGTAAAATGAAAATGTGAATAAGAGTGTCATCCCCCTGATCTTAGTCTCATTATGATAGCTGCTTTTTTTAATGGAACTGCTATCAAAATCCCTCTAAAATTCCATGTGCGAGTGACTTATCACCATAAAAAATCATATATTTGGGTCAAGTGAAGTATAGAAAACATATTTATGTAGGTTTCTTTCTTCGGCCAGTTGTTTTAAATTTCTATGTAAAAATGCATTGACATTGTCGGCGAATTTGGCTGACTAGCAAGTGTGTTTGCCTGGCCCTGGCATACCTAGTATAAGAGGGCGCACCACCAAAACCACAGTGAAATTCGGTTAAAATAGTCCACCACTTATTTGAGCTTGTTGCGGCTTTATTTTCTGAACGTATAGTCAAATCTTGCCCATTTTCAGTCATCTGTGGCAGGGTCTGCATTTAATCATTCCTTATATATATGTGCTATATTATTTATTATATTTAATGTCATTTGGCTCTGTGCCTTTGTGTCATCTGTGGCAGGGTCTGCATTTAATAATTCATTTATATATATGCTATATTATTTATTTTATTTTATGTCATTTTGCTCTGTGTCTTTGTGTCATCTGTGGCATGTTCTGCATTCAATCATTCCTTATATATATGTGGTATATTATTTATTATATTTTATGACATTTTGCTCTGTGGCTTTGTGTCATCTGTGGCATGTTCTGCATTCAATCATTCCTTATTTATATGTGCTATACTAGTTATTATATTTAATGTCATTTGGCTCTGTGTCTTTGTGTCATCTGTGGCATGTTCTGCATTCAATCATTCCTTATATATATGTGGCATATTATTTAATATATTTAATATCATTTGGCTCTGTGTCTTTGTGTCATCTGTGGCATGTTCTGCATTCAATCATTCCTTATATATGTGCTGTATATTTATTATATTTAATGTCATTTTGCTCTGTGTCTTTGTGTCATCTGTGGCATGTTCTGCATTCAATCCTTCCTTATATCTATGTGGTATATTATTTATTATATTTAATGTCATTTGGCTCTGTGTCTTTGTGTCATTTGTGGCATGTTCTGCATTCAATCATTCCTTATATATGTGGTATATTATTTATTATATTTTATGTCATTTTGCTCTGTGTCTTTGTGTCATCTGTGGCATGTTCTGCATTCAATCATTCCTTATTTATATGTGCTATACTATTTATTATATTTAATGTCATTTGGCTCTGTGTCTTTGTGTCATCTGTGGCATGTTCTGCATTCAATCATTCCTTATATATATATGTGGTATATTATTTAATATATTTAATGAAGGACAGCCGGTTCCTTTTCTTCCTTCAAATCCGGGGTGGTTGAATTTTTGAATTCTCATTTTACTCAAAATTTTTGTTCTTTGAAAACATGCTCTTGGAGCTCTTACTGCAGATGCTCGAATTGCAGGCTTATTTAATTTGGGATGGGGCTGTGATGGGTTTTTTTTTTCCAATAATTTGTTTTCAAAAATCGAAAGGTGGGATGGTCCTAGAGGTGATTTTGCACCTGTTTGTCCCATTCTTTTCGCTGGCATTTTATTCTTTACTTTGTCTTGATTATTAGTATGTGCAATATTTATATAATATATTTATCTTTGTAATTGTATATGAGCCAGTGATGAAGCATAATAAATAAATAAAATAAAATAATGTCATTTGGCTCTGTGTCTTTGTGTCATCGGTGGCATGTTCTGCATTCAATCATTCCTTATATATATATGGTATATATTTATTATATTTATTGTCATTTAGCTCTGTGTCTTTGTGTCATTTGTGGCATGCTCTGCGTTCAATCATTCCTTATATACATGTGCTATATTATTAATTATATTTTATGTCATTTTGCTCTGTGTCTTTGTATCATCTGTGGCTGGGTCTGCATTTAATCATTCCTTATATATATGTGCTATATTATTTATTATATTTAATGTCATTTGGCTCTGTGTCTTTGTGTCATCTGTGGCATGTTCTGCATTCAATCATTCCTTATTTATATGTGCTATACTAGTTATTATATTTAATGTCATTTGGCTCTGTGTCTTTGTGTCATCTGTGGCATGTTCTGCATTAAATCATTCCTTATTTATATGTGCTATACTATTTATTATATTTAATGTCATTTGGCTCTGTGTCTTTGTGTCATCTGTGGCATGTTCTGCATTCAATCATTCCTTATATATATGTGGTATATTATTTAATATATTTAATGTCGTTTGGCTCTGTGTCTTTGTGTCATCTGTGGCATGTTCTGCATTCAATCATTCCTTATATATACGTGGTATATTATTTAATATATTTAATGTCATTTGGCTCTGTGTCTTTGTGTCATCTGTGGCATGTTCTGCATTTAATCATTCCTTATATATATGTGCTATATTATTTATTTTATTTCATGTCATTTTGCTCTGTGTCTTTGTGTCCTCTGTGGCATGTTCTGCATTCAATCATTCCTTATATATATGTGCTATATTATTTATTATATTTTATGTCATTTTGTTCTGTGTCATTGTGTCATCTGTGGCATGTTCTGCATTCAATCATTCCTTATATAAATGTGCTATATTATTTATTATATTTTATGTCATTTTGCTCTGTGTCTTTGTGTCATCTGTGGCAGGGTCTGCATTTAATCATTCCTTATATATATGTGCTATATTATTTATTATATTTAATGTCATTTGGCTCTGTGTCTTTGTGTCATCTGTGGCATGTTCGGCATTCAATCATTCCTTATATATATATGGTATATTATTTATTATATTTAATGTCATTTAGCTCTGTGTCTTTGTGTCATCTGTGGCATGTTCTGCGTTCAATAATTCCTTATATCTATGTGGTATATTATTTATTATATTTAATGTCATATGGCTCTGTGTCTTTGTGTCATCTGTGGCATGTTCTGCATTCAATCATTCCTTATATATATATGATATATATTTATTATATTTAATGTCATTTGGCTCTGTGTCTTTGTGTCATTTGTGGCATGTTCTGCATTCAATCATTCCTTATATATGTGGTATATTATTTAATATATTTAATGTCATTTGGCTCTGTGTCTTTGTGTCATCTGTGGCATGTTCTGCATTCAATCATTCCTTATACATATATGGTATATATTTATTATATTTAATGTTATTTGGCTCTGTGTCGTTGTGTCATCTGTGGCATGTTCTGCGTTCAATCATTCCTTATATATATATGTGCTATATTATTAATTATATTTTATGTCATTTTGCTCTGTGTCTTTGTGTCATCTGTGACAGGGTCTGCATTTAATCATTCCTTATATATATGTGGTATATTATTTATTATATTTTATGTCATTTGGCTCTGTGTCTTTGTGTCATCTGTGGCAGGGTCTGCATTTAATCATTCCTTTTATATATGTGCTATATTATTTATTATATTTTATGTCATTTTGCTCTGTGTCTTTGTGTCATCTGTGGCATGTTCTGCATTCAATCTTTCCTTGTATATATGTGCTATACTATTTATTATATTTAATATCATTTGGCTCTATATCTTTGTGTCATCTGTGGCATGTTCTGCATTCAATCATTCCTTATATATGTGCTATATATTTATTATATTTAATGTCAGTTTGCTCTGTGTCTTTGTGTCATCTGTGGCATGTTCTGCATTCAATCATTCCTTATATCTATGTGGTATATTATTTATTATATTTTATGTTATTTGGTTCTGTGTCTTTGTGTCATCTGTGGCATGTTCTGCATTCAATCATTCCTTATATATATGTGCTATACTATTTATTATATTTAATGTCATTTGGCTCTGTGTCTTTGTGTCATCTGTGGCAGGGTCTGCATTTAATAATTCCTTTATATATATGCTATATTATTTATTTTATTTTATGTCATTTTGCTCTGTGTCTTTGTGTCATCTGTGGCATGTTCTGCATTCAATCATTCCTTATATATATATATATATATATATGATATATTATTTATTATATTTATTGTCATCTGGGTATGTGTCTTTGTGTCATCTGTGGCATGTTCTGCATTCAATCATTCCTTATATCTATGTGGTATGTTATTTATTATATTTAATGTCATTTGGCTCTGTGTCTTTGTGTCATCTGTGGCGTGTTCTGCATTCAATCATTCCTTATATATATATGGTATATATTTATTATATTTAATGTCATTTGGCTCTGTGTCATTATGTCATCTGTGGCATGTTCTGCATTCAATCATTCCTTATATCTATGTGGTATGTTATTTATTATATTTAATGTCATTTGGCTCTGTGTCTTTGTGTCATCTGTGGCATGTTCTGCATTCAATCATTCCTTATATATATGTGCTATATTATTTATTTTATTTTATGTCATTTTGCTCTGTGTCTTTGTGTCATCTCTGGCATGTTCTGCATTCAATCATTCCTTATATATATGTGCTATATTATTTATTATATTTTATGTCATTTTGCTCTGTGTCTTTGTGTCATCTGTGGCAGGGTCTGCATTTAATCATTCCTTATATATACGTGCTATATTATTTATTATATTTAATGTCATTTGGCTCTGTGTCTTTGTGTCATCTGTGGCAAGGTCTGCATTTAATAATTCCTTATAATTATATATGCTATATTATTTATTTTATTTTTTGTCATTTTGCTCTGTGTCTTTGTGTCATCTGTGGCATGTTCTGCATTCAATCATTCCTTATATATATGTGGTATATTATTTATTATATTTTATGTTATTTGGTTCTGTGTCTTTGTGTCATCCGTGGCATGTTCTGCATTCAATCATTCCTTATATATATATGATATACTATTTATTATAATTTAATGTCATTTGGCTCTGTGTCTTTGTGTCATCTGTGGCAGGGTCTGCATTTAATAATTCCTTTATATATATGCTATATTATTTATTATATTTAATGTCATTTGGCTCTGTGTCTTTGTGTCATCTGTGGCATGTTCTGCATTCAATCATTCCTTATATATATATGATATATTATTTATTATATTTATTGTCATCTGGGTATGTGTCTTTGTGTCATCTGTGGCATGTTCT